>NW_027189175.1:514361-691731 GCF_040958095.1 Procambarus clarkii
TTTCCACGTTTTGTGAATTTTCAGTTTATTGGTATTAATTCATTATATATACGATAAAAATGATGCAAACACATAATTGATTAGATAATAACCTTATATACTTCATTTTCAATCAACTATTTGTTTCTCGTTAAAATACTGAGTAAGATATTGAAAAGGGAAGAAGTTCTGTTTTTATTGCATATATCGACGTTTCAGCAGGATTAGAGCGGTTTTACGTGTACATCTTCTATCGGTAATATAAACGGAAAATCAAGAACATTTTAGTTAATTCTAATGAAAACACATTGTTTTTTTATCATTTGTATATGAAATAACATTGTCATATGTCTTTTCTTGGATCTAAATAATACGAAACCTCGCTCTATGATTTGAAGGTAAAATCCTCAAATATGGTAAAATAGTGACTTTTTCACGTTAATCATGTAGTTTGATATTACGCAAATATATTCATTTTTACCAATATTTCGTAACTATTTCATGTAGTTTCACGATATGTGATTTGGCCTTCAAATCTCAGAATTTCGCATAATATTGCATTTTACGCAAGTTTTCGTGCATTTTGTTTCGTACGAAAAATCATCGAATTTAGCAATATTTTGACGTTTATCATCCCCTTTTCCTTTACGTGATTTAAACAAAATATCATCGAATTAGGCAATATTTAGCCGTTTTTCCACGGTTTTGTGAGATTTCAGTTTATGGGTATTAATTCATTATATATACGATAAAAATAATGCAAACACATAATTGATTAGATAATAACCTTAAATACTTCATTTTCAATAAACTATTTGTTTCTCGTTAAAATACTGAGTAAGATATTGAAAAGGGGAGAAGTTCTGTTTTTATTGCATATATCGACGTTTAAGCCGGAATACAGCGGTTTTCGTGTACATCTTCCATCGGTAATATAAACGGAAAATCAGGAACATTTTAGATAATTCTAATGAAAACACATTGATTTTTATCATTTGTGTTGGAAACAACATTGTCATATGTCTTTTCTTGGATCGAAATAATACGAAACCTCGCTCTATGATTTGAAGTTAAAATCCTCAAATATGGTTAAATAGTGACTTTTTTCACGTTTTTCATGTAGTTTGAAATTACGTAAATATATTCATTTTATCAATATTTCGATACTATTTCATGTAGTATCACGATATGTGATTTGGCCTTCAAATCTCAGAATTTCGCATAATATTGCATTTTAAGCAAGTTTTCGTGCATTTTGTTTCGTACGAAAAATCATCGAATTTAGCAATATTTTGACGTTTATCATCCCCTTTTCCTTTACGTGATTTAAACAAAATATCATCGAATTAGGCAATATTTTGCCGTTTTTCAACGTTTTTGTGAATTTTGTGTTTATTGGTATTAATTCATTATATATACGATAAAAATGATGCAAACACATAATTGATTAGATAATAACCTTATATACTTCATTTTCAATCAACTATTTGTTTCTCGTTAAAATACTGAGTAAGATATTGAAAAGGGAAGAAGTTCTGTTTTTATTGCATATATCGACGTTTCAGCAGGATTAGAGCGGTTTTACGTGTACATCTTCTATCGGTAATATAAACGGAAAATCAGGAACATTTTAGATAATTCTAATGAAAACACATTGATTTTTATCATTTGTATTAGAAACAACATTGTCATATGTCTTTTCTTGGATCGAAATAATACGAAACCTCGCTCTATGATTTGAAGTTAAAATCCTCAAATATGGTTAAATAGTGACTTTTTTCACGTTTTTCATGTAGTTTGATATTACGTAAATATATTCATTTTTATCAATATTTCGATACTATTTCATGTAGTATCACGATTATGTGATTTGGCCTTCAAATCTCAGAATTTCGCATAATATTGCATTTTAAGCAAGTTTTCTTGCATTTTGTTTCGTTCGAAAAATCATCGAATTTAGCTATATTTTGACGTTTATCATCCCCTTTTAATTTACGTGATTTAAACAAAATATCGTCGAATTAGGCAATATTTTGCCGTTTTTCCACGTTTTTGTGAGATTTCAGTTCATGGGTATTAATTCATTATATATATAATAAAAATAATGCAAACACATGAAGGATTAGATAATAACCTTAAATACTTCATTTACAATAAACTATTTGTTTCTCGTTAAAATACTGAGTAAGATATTGAAAAGGGGAGAAGTTCTGTTTTCATTGCATATATCGACGTTTCAGCCGGAATAGAGCGGTTTTCGTGTACATCTTCCATCGGTAATATAAACGGAAAATCAGGAACATTTTAGATAATTCTAATGAAAACACATTGATTTTTATCATTTGTATTGGAAACAACATTGTCATGTCTTTTCTTGGATCGAAATAATACGAAACCTCGCTCTATGATTTGAAGTTAAAATCCTCAAATATGGTTAAATAGTGACTTTTTTCACGTTTTTCATGTAGTTTGATATTACGTAAATATATTCATTTTTATCAATATTTCGATACTATTTCATGTAGTTTCACGATTATGTGATTTGGCCTTCAAATCTCAGAATTTCGCATAATATTGCATTTTAAGCAAGTTTTCTTGCATTTTGTTTCGTTCGAAAAATCATCTAATTTAGCAATATTTTGACGTTTATCATCCCCTTTTCCTTTATGTGATTTAAACAAAATATCATCGAATTAGGCAATATTTTGCCGTTTTTCCACGTTTTTGTGAATTTTCAGTTTATTGGTATTAATTCATTATATATACGATAAAAATGATGCAAACACATAATTGATTAGATAATAACCTTAAATACTTCATTTTCAATCAACTATTTGTTTCTCGTTAAAATACTGAGTAAGATATTGAAAAGGGAAGAAGTTCTGTTTTTATTGCATATATCGACGTTTCAGCAGGATTAGAGCGGTTTTACGTGTACATCTTCCATCGGTAATATAAACGGAAAATCAAGAACATTTTAGTTAATTCTAATGAAAACACATTGTTTTTTTATCATTTGTATTGGAAAGAACATTGTCATATGTCTTTTCTTGGATCTAAATAATACGAAACCTCGCTCTATGATTTGAAGGTAAAATCCTCAAATATGGTAAAATATTAACTTTTTCACGTTAATCATGTAGTTTGATATGACGCAAATATATTCATTTTTACCAATATTTCGTAACTATTTCATGTAGTTTCACGATATGTGATTTGGCCTTCAAATCTCAGAATTTCGCATAATATTGCATTTTACGCAAGTTTTCGTGCATTTTGTTTCGTACGAAAAATCATCGAATTTAGCAATATTTTGACGTTTATCATCCCCTTTTCCTTTACGTGATTTAAACAAAATATCATCGAATTAGGCAATATTTAGCCGTTTTTCCACGGTTTTGTGAGATTTCAGTTTATGGGTATTAATTCATTATATATACGATAAAAATAATGCAAACACATAATTGATTAGATAATAACCTTAAATACTTCATTTTCAATAAACTATTTGTTTCTCGTTAAAATACTGAGTAAGATATTGAAAAGGGGAGAAGTTCTGTTTTTATTGCATATATCGACGTTTAAGCCGGAATACAGCGGTTTTCGTGTACATCTTCCATCGGTAATATAAACGGAAAATCAGGAACATTTTAGATAATTCTAATGAAAACACATTGATTTTTATCATTTGTGTTGGAAACAACATTGTCATATGTCTTTTCTTGGATCGAAATAATACGAAACCTCGCTCTATGATTTGAAGTTAAAATCCTCAAATATGGTTAAATAGTGACTTTTTTCACGTTTTTCATGTAGTTTGAAATTACGTAAATATATTCATTTTTATCAATATTTCGATACTATTTCATGTAGTATCACGATATGTGATTTGGCCTTCAAATCTCAGAATTTCGCATAATATTGCATTTTAAGCAAGTTTTCGTGCATTTTGTTTCGTACGAAAAATCATCGAATTTAGCAATATTTTGACGTTTATCATCCCCTTTTCCTTTACGTGATTTAAACAAAATATCATCGAATTAGGCAATATTTTGCCGTTTTTCAACGTTTTTGTGAATTTTGTGTTTATTGGTATTAATTCATTATATATACGATAAAAATGATGCAAACACATAATTGATTAGATAATAACCTTATATACTTCATTTTCAATCAACTATTTGTTTCTCGTTAAAATACTGAGTAAGATATTGAAAAGGGAAGAAGTTCTGTTTTTATTGCATATATCGACGTTTCAGCAGGATTAGAGCGGTTTTACGTGTACATCTTCTATCGGTAATATAAACGGAAAATCAGGAACATTTTAGATAATTCTAATGAAAACACATTGATTTTTATCATTTGTATTAGAAACAACATTGTCATATGTCTTTTCTTGGATCGAAATAATACGAAACCTCGCTCTATGATTTGAAGTTAAAATCCTCAAATATGGTTAAATAGTGACTTTTTTCACGTTTTTCATGTAGTTTGATATTACGTAAATATATTCATTTTTATCAATATTTCGATACTATTTCATGTAGTATCACGATTATGTGATTTGGCCTTCAAATCTCAGAATTTCGCATAATATTGCATTTTAAGCAAGTTTTCTTGCATTTTGTTTCGTTCGAAAAATCATCGAATTTAGCTATATTTTGACGTTTATCATCCCCTTTTAATTTACGTGATTTAAACAAAATATCGTCGAATTAGGCAATATTTTGCCGTTTTTCCACGTTTTTGTGAGATTTCAGTTCATGGGTATTAATTCATTATATATATAATAAAAATAATGCAAACACATGAAGGATTAGATAATAACCTTAAATACTTCATTTACAATAAACTATTTGTTTCTCGTTAAAATACTGAGTAAGATATTGAAAAGGGGAGAAGTTCTGTTTTCATTGCATATATCGACGTTTCAGCCGGAATAGAGCGGTTTTCGTGTACATCTTCCATCGGTAATATAAACGGAAAATCAGGAACATTTTAGATAATTCTAATGAAAACACATTGATTTTTATCATTTGTATTGGAAACAACATTGTCATGTCTTTTCTTGGATCGAAATAATACGAAACCTCGCTCTATGATTTGAAGTTAAAATCCTCAAATATGGTTAAATAGTGACTTTTTTCACGTTTTTCATGTAGTTTGATATTACGTAAATATATTCATTTTTATCAATATTTCGATACTATTTCATGTAGTTTCACGATTATGTGATTTGGCCTTCAAATCTCAGAATTTCGCATAATATTGCATTTTAAGCAAGTTTTCTTGCATTTTGTTTCGTTCGAAAAATCATCTAATTTAGCAATATTTTGACGTTTATCATCCCCTTTTCCTTTATGTGATTTAAACAAAATATCATCGAATTAGGCAATATTTTGCCGTGTTTCCACGTTTTTGTGAATTTTCAGTTTATTGGTATTAATTCATTATATATACGATAAAAATGATGCAAACACATAATTGATTAGATAATAACCTTAAATACTTCATTTTCAATCAACTATTTGTTTCTCGTTAAAATACTGAGTAAGATATTGAAAAGGGAAGAAGTTCTGTTTTTATTGCATATATCGACGTTTCAGCAGGATTAGAGCGGTTTTACGTGTACATCTTCCATCGGTAATATAAACGGAAAATCAAGAACATTTTAGTTAATTCTAATGAAAACACATTGTTTTTTTATCATTTGTATTGGAAAGAACATTGTCATATGTCTTTTCTTGGATCTAAATAATACGAAACCTCGCTCTATGATTTGAAGGTAAAATCCTCAAATATGGTAAAATATTAACTTTTTCACGTTAATCATGTAGTTTGATATGACGCAAATATATTCATTTTTACCAATATTTCGTAACTATTTCATGTAGTTTCACGATATGTGATTTGGCCTTCAAATCTCAGAATTTCGCATAATATTGCATTTTACGCAAGTTTTCGTGCATTTTGTTTCGTACGAAAAATCATCGAATTTAGCAATATTTTGACGTTTATCATCCCCTTTTCCTTTACGTGATTTAAACAAAATATCATCGAATTAGGCAATATTTAGCCGTTTTTCCACGGTTTTGTGAGATTTCAGTTTATGGGTATTAATTAATTATATATACGATAAAAATAATGCAAACACATAATTGATTAGATAATAACCTGAAATACTTCATTTTCAATAAACTATTTGTTTCTCGTTAAAATACTGAGTAAGATATTGAAAAGGGGAGAAGTTCTGTTTTTATTGCATATATCGACGTTTAAGCCGGAATACAGCGGTTTTCGTGTACATCTTCCATCGGTAATATAAACGGAAAATCAGGAACATTTTAGATAATTCTAATGAAAACACATTGATTTTTATCATTTGTATTGGAAACAACATTGTCATATGTCTTTTCTTGGATCGAAATAATACGAAACCTCGCTCTATGATTTGAAGTTAAAATCCTCAAATATGGTTAAATAGTGACTTTTTTCACGTTTTTCATGTAGTTTGAAATTACGTAAATATATTCATTTTTATCAATATTTCGATACTATTTCATGTAGTATCACGATATGTGATTTGGCCTTCAAATCTCAGAATTTCGCATAATATTGCATTTTAAGCAAGTTTTCGTGCATTTTGTTTCGTACGAAAAATCATCGAATTTAGCAATATTTTGACGTTTATCATCCCCTTTTCCTTTACGTGATTTAAACAAAATATCATCGAATTAGGCAATATTTTGCCGTTTTTCAACGTTTTTGTGAATTTTGTGTTTATTGGTATTAATTCATTATATATACGATAAAAATGATGCAAACACATAATTGATTAGATAATAACCTTATATACTTCATTTTCAATCAACTATTTGTTTCTCGTTAAAATACTGAGTAAGATATTGAAAAGGGAAGAAGTTCTGTTTTTATTGCATATATCGACGTTTCAGCAGGATTAGAGCGGTTTTACGTGTACATCTTCTATCGGTAATATAAACGGAAAATCAGGAACATTTTAGATAATTCTAATGAAAACACATTGATTTTTATCATTTGTATTAGAAACAACATTGTCATATGTCTTTTCTTGGATCGAAATAATACGAAACCTCGCTCTATGATTTGAAGTTAAAATCCTCAAATATGGTTAAATAGTGACTTTTTTCACGTTTTTCATGTAGTTTGATATTACGTAAATATATTCATTTTTATCAATATTTCGATACTATTTCATGTATTATCACGATTATGTGATTTGGCCTTCAAATCTCAGAATTTCGCATAATATTGCATTTTAAGCAAGTTTTCTTGCATTTTGTTTCGTTCGAAAAATCATCGAATTTAGCTATATTTTGACGTTTATCATCCCCTTTTAATTTACGTGATTTAAACAAAATATCGTCGAATTAGGCAATATTTTGCCGTTTTTCCACGTTTTTGTGAGATTTCAGTTCATGGGTATTAATTCATTATATATACAATAAAAATAATGCAAACACATGAAGGATTAGATAATAACCTTAAATACTTCATTTACAATAAACTATTTGTTTCTCGTTAAAATACTGAGTAAGATATTGAAAAGGGGAGAAGTTCTGTTTTCATTGCATATATCGACGTTTCAGCCGGAATAGAGCGGTTTTCGTGTACATCTTCCATCGGTAATATAAACGGAAAATCAGGAACATTTTAGATAATTCTAATGAAAACACATTGATTTTTATCATTTGTATTGGAAACAACATTGTCATGTCTTTTCTTGGATCGAAATAATACGAAACCTCGCTCTATGATTTGAAGTTAAAATCCTCAAATATGGTTAAATAGTGACTTTTTTCACGTTTTTCATGTAGTTTGATATTACGTAAATATATTCATTTTTATCAATATTTCGATACTATTTCATGTAGTATTACGATATGTGATTTGGCCTTCAAATCTCAGAATTTCGCATAATATTGCATTTTAAGCAAGTTTTTTTGCATTTTGTTTCGTTCGAAAAATCATCGAATTTAGCAATATTTTGACGTTTATCATCCCCTTTTCCTTTATGTGATTTAAACAAAATATCATCGAATTAGGCAATATTTTGCCGTTTTTCCACGTTTTTGTGAATTTTCAGTTTATTGGTATTAATTCATTATATATACGATAAAAATGATGCAAACACATAATTGATTAGATAATGACCTTAAATACTTCATTTTCAATCAACTATTTGTTTCTCGTTAAAATACTGAGTAAGATATTGAAAAGGGAAGAAGTTCTGTTTTTATTGCAAATATCGCAATAAATAATATTGCTGCGTTTCAGCAGGATTAGAGCGGTTTTACGTGTACATCTTCCATCGGTAATATAAACGGAAAATCAAGAACATTTTAGTTAATTCTAATGAAAACACATTGTTTTTTTATCATTTGTATTGGAAACAATATTGTCATATGTCTTTTCTTGGATCTAAATATTACGAAACCTCGCTCTATGATTTGAAGGTAAAATCCTCAAATATGGTAAAATAGTAACTTTTTCACGTTAATCATGTAGTTCGATATTACGCAAATATATTCATTTTTACCAATATTTCGTAACTATTTCATGTAGTTTCACGATATGTGATTTGGCCTTCAAATCTCAGAATTTCACATAATATTGCATTTTACGCAAGTTTTCGTGCATTTTGTTTCGTACGAAAAATCATCGAATTTAGCAATATTTTGACGTTTATCATCCCCTTTTCCTTTACGTGATTTAAACAAAATATCATCGAATTAGGCAATATTTTGCCGTTTTTCCACGTTTTTGTGAGATTTTAGTTTATGGGTATTAATTCATTATATATACGATAAAAATAATGCAAACACATAATTGATTAGATAATAACCTTAAATACTTCATTTTCAATAAACTATTTGTTTCTCGTTAAAATACTGAGTAAGATATTGAAAAGGGGAGAAGTTCTGTTTTTATTGCATATATCGACGTTTAAGCCGGAATAGAGCGGTTTTCGTGCACATCTTCCATCGGTAATATAAACGGAAAATCAGGAACATTTTAGATAATTCTAATGAAAATACATTGATTTTTATCATTTGTATTGGAAACAACATTGTCATATGTCTTTTCTTGGATCGAAATAATACGAAACCTCGCTCTATGATTTGAAGTTAAAATCCTCAAATATGGTTAAATAGTGACTTTTTTCACGTTTTTCATGTAGTTCGATATTACGTAAATATATTCATTTTTATCAATATTTCGATACTATTTCATGTAGTATCACGATATGTGATTTGGCCTTCAAATCTCAGAATTTCGCAAAATATTGCATTTTAAGCAAGTTTTCTTGCATTTTGTTTCGTTCGAAAAATCATCGAATTTAGCAATATTTTGACGTTTATCATCCGCTTTTCCTTTATGTGATTTAAACAAAATATCATCGAATTAGGCAATATTTTGCCGTTTTTCCACGTTTTTGTGAATTTTCAGTTTATTGGTATTAATTCATTATATATACGATAAAAATGATGCAAACACATAATTAATTAAATAATAACCTTAAATACTTCATTTTCAATCAACTATTTGTTTCTCGTTAAAATACTGAGTAAGATATCGAAAAGGGAAGAAGTTCTGTTTTATTGCATATATCGACGTTTCAGCAGGATTAGAGCGGTTTTACGTGTACATCTTCCATCGGTAATATAAACGGAAAATCAAGAACATTTTAGTTAATTCTAATGAAAACACATTGTTTTTTTATCATTTGTATTGGAAACAACATTGTCATATGTCTTTTCTTGGATCTAAATAATACGAAACCTCGCTCTATGATTTGAAGGTAAAATTCTCAAATATGGCAAAATAGTGACTTTTTCACGTTAATCATGTAGTTTGATATTACGCAAATATATTCAATTTTACCAATATTTCGAAACTATTTCATTTAGTTTCACGATATGTGATTTGGCCTTCAAATCTCAGAATTTCGCATAATATTGCATTTTAAGCAAGTTTTCCTGCATTTTGTTTCGTACGAAAAATCATCGAATTTAGCAATATTTTGACGTTTATCATCCCCTTTTCCTTTACGCGATTTAAACAAAATATCATCGAATTAGGCAATATTTTGCCGTTTTTCCACGTTTTTGTGAGATTTCAGTTTATGGGTATTAATTCATTATATATACGATAAAAATAATGCAAACACATAATTGATTAGATAATAACCTTAAATACTTCATTTTCAATCAACTATTTGTTTCTCGTTAAAATACTGAGTAAGATATTGAAAAGGGGATAAGTTCTGTTTTTTATTGCATATATCGACGTTTCAGCCGGAATAGAGCGGTTTTCGTGTACATCTTCCATCGGTAATATAAACGGAAAATCAGGAACATTTTAGATAATTCTAATGAAAACACATTGATTTTTATCATTTGTATTGGAAACAACATTGTCATATGTCTTTTCTTGGATCGAAATAATACGAAACCTCGCTCTATGATTTGAAGTTAAAATCCTCAAATATGGTTAAATAGTGACTTTTTTCACGTCTTTCATGTAGTTTGATATTACGTAAATATATTCATTTTTATCAATATTTCGATACTATTTCATGTAGTTTCACGATTATGTGATTTGGCCTTCAAATCTCAGAATTTCGCATAATATTGCATTTTAAGCAAGTTTTCTTGCATTTTGTTTCGTTCGAAAAATCATCTAATTTTGACGTTTATCATCCCCTTTTCCTTTATGTGATTTAAACAAAATATCATCGAATTAGGCAATATTTTGCCGTTTTTCCACGTTTTTGTGAATTTTCAGTTTATTGGTATTAATTCATTATATATACGATAAAAATGATGCAAACACATAATTGATTAGATAATGACCTTAAATACTTCATTTTCAATCAACTATTTGTTTCTCGTTAAAATACTGAGTAAGATATTGAAAAGGGAAGAAGTTCTGTTTTTATTGCATATATCGACGTTTCAGCAGGATTAGAGCGGTTTTACGTGTACATCTTCCATCGGTAATATAAACGGAAAATCAAGAACATTTTAGTTATTTCTAATGAAAACACATTGTTTTTTTATCATTTGTATTGGAAACAACATTGTCATATGTCTTTTCTTGGATCTAAATAATACGAAACCTCGCTCTATGATTTGAAGGTAAAATCCTCAAATATGGTAAAATAGTAACTTTTTCACGTTAATCATGTAGTTTGATATTACGCAAATATATTCATTTTTACCAATATTTCGTAACTATTTCATGTAGTTTCACGATATGTGATTTGGCCTTCAAATCTCATAATTTCGCATAATATTGCATTTTACGCAAGTTTTCGTGCATTTTGTTTCGTACGAAAAATCATCGAATTTAGCAATATTTTGACGTTTATCATCCCCTTTTCCTTTACGTGATTTAAACAAAATATCATCGAATTAGGCAATATTTTGCCGTTTTTCCACGTTTTTGTGAATTTTCAGTTTATTGTTATTAATTCATTATATATACGATAAAAATTATGCAAACACAAAATTGATTATATTATAACCTTAAATACTTCATTTTCAATCAACTATTTGTTTCTCGTTAAAATACTGAGTAAGATATTAAAAAGGGAAGAAGCTCTGTTTTTATTGCATATATCGACGTTTCAGCCGGAATCTCTTGAGCCTCTGCATCCCTCTCTTGTGCCTCTGAATCCCTCACTTTAGCCTCTGCATCCCTCTCTTGAGCCTCTGAATCACTCTCTTGAGCCTCTGCATCACTCTCATGAGCCCCAGCATCCCTCTCTTGATCCTCTGCATCACTCTCTTGAGCCTCTGCATCATTCTCTTGAACCTCTGCATCCCTCTCTTAAGGATCTACATCATTCTCTTGAGCCTCTGCATTACTCTCTTGAGCCTATGCATCACTCTCTTAAGCCTCTGCATCTCACTCTTCAGCCACGACATCACTCTCTTTAGCTTCTGCATCCCTCTTTGGAGCCTCAGCATCCCTCTCTTGAGCATCTGCAGCACTCTCGTGAGCCTCTGCATCATTCTCTTGAGCCTCTGCATCCCTCTCTTATGCCTTTACATCACTCTCTTGAGCCTCTGCATCCCTCTCTTTAGCCTTTGCATCACTCTCTTATGCCTGTGCATCCCTCTCTTGAGGCTCTGCATCACTCTCAAGAGCCGCTGCATCCCTCTCTTGAGCCTCTTCATCCCTCTCTTGAGCCCCTGCATCCCTCTCTTGAGCCTCTGCATCCCTCTCTTCTCAGCCTCTGCATCCTTCACTTAAGCTTCTGCATCACTCTCTTCAGCCTCTGCATCACTCTCTTGAGCCTCTGCATCCCCTCTCATAAGCCTCTGCATCATTCTCGTAAGCCTCTGCATCACTCTCTTGAGCTTCTGCATCACTCTCTTGAGCCTCTACTTCCCTCACTTGAGCCTCTGCATCCCTCTCTTTAGCCTCTGCATCCCTCTCTTAAGCCTCTGCATCACTCTCTTAAGCCTCTGCACTTCTCTCGTAAGCCTCTGAATCACTCTCTTGAGCCTCTGCATCCCTCTCTTGAACTCCTGCATCCCTCTCATGAGCCACTGCATCCCTCGCTTGAGCCTTTGTATCACTCTCTTAAGCCTCTGCATCCCTCTGTTGAGCCTCTGCATCACTCTCAAGAGCCTCTGCATCTCTCTCTTGTGCCTCTGCATCCCTCACTTGAGCCTCTGCATCCTTCTCCTGAGCCTCTGCATCCCTCTCTTGAGCCTCTGCATCCTTCTCTTGAGCCTCTACCTCCCTCTCTTAAGCCTCTGCATCACTCTCTTGAGCCTCTGCATCACTCGCTTGAGCCTCTGCCTCACTCTCCTGAGTCTCTGCATCCCTCTCTTGAGCCTCTGCATCCCTCTCTAGAGCCTCTGCCTCCCTCTCTTAAGCCTCTGCATCCCCTTTCTTGAGCCTCTGCATCACTCTCTTGAGTCTCTTTATCCCTCTCTTAAGCCTCTGCATCATTCTCTTCAGCCTCTGCATCACTCTCTTATGCCTCTGCATTATTCTCTTCAGCCTCTGCATCACTCTCTTGAGCCTCTGCATCACTCTCCTGAGCCTCTGCATCACTCTTTTAAGCCTCTGCATCATTCTCTTCAGCCTCTGCATCCCTCTCTTAAGCCTCTGCATCATTCTCTTCAGCCTCTGCATCCCTCTCTTAAGCCTCTCCATCGTTCTCTTCAGCCTCTGCATTCCTCTCTTAAGCCTCTGGATCACTCTCTTGACCCTCTGCATCCCTCTCTTAAGCCTCTGCATCATTCTCTTGAGCCCCTGCATCATTCACTAGAGCCTCTGCATCCCTCTTATAAGCCTCTACATCATTCTCTTGTGCCTCTGCATCACTCTCTTGAACATCTGCATCACTCTCTTAAGCCTCTGGATCACTCTCTTGACCCTCTGCATCCCTTTCTGGAGCCTCAGCATCCCTCTCTTGAGCCTCTGCATCATTCTCTTGAGGCTCTGCATCACCCTCTTTTGCCTCGAATTTAGCAATATTTTGACGTTTATCATCCCCTTTTCCTCTATGTGATTTAAACAAAATATCAACGAATTAGGCAATATTTGGCCGTTTTTCCACGTTTTTGTGAATTTTCAGTTTATTGTTATTAATTCATTATATATACGATAAAAATGATGCAAACACAAAATTGATTATATAATAACCTTAAATACTTCATTTTCAATCAACTATTTGTTTCTCGTTAAAATACTGAGTAAGATATTAAAAAGGGAAGAAGCTCTGTTTTTATTGCATATATCGACGTTTCAGCCGGAATCTCTTGAGCCTCTGCATCCCTCTCTTGAGCCTTTGCATCACTCTCTTAAGCCTCTGCATCCCTCTCATGATCCTCTGCATCACTCTCAAGAGCCTCTGCATCCCTCTCTTGTGCCTCTGAATCCCTCACTTTAGCCTCTGCATCCCTCTCTTGAGCCTCTGAATCACTCTCTTGAGCCTCTGCATCACTCTCATGAGCCCCAGCATCCCTCTCTTGATCCTCTGCATCACTCTCTTGAGCCTCTGCATCATACTCTTGAACCTCTGCATCCCTCTCTTAAGGAACTACATCATTCTCTTGAGCCTCTGCATTACTCTCTTGAGCCTATGCATCACTCTCTTAAGCCTCTGCATCTCACTCTTCAGCCACGACATCACTCTCTTTAGCTTCTGCATCCCTCTTTGGAGCCTCAGCATCCCTCTCCTGAGCATCTGCAGCACTCTCGTGAGCCTCTGCATCATTCTCTTGAGCCTCTGCATCCCTCTCTTATGCCTCTACATCACTCTCTTGAGCCTCTGCATCCCTCTCTTTAGCCTTTGCATCACTCTCTTATGCCTGTGCATCCCTCTCTTGAGGCTCTGCATCACTCTCAAGAGCCGCTGCATCCCTCTCTTGAGCCTCTTCATCCCTCTCTTGAGCCCCTGCATCCCTCTCTTGAGCCTCTGCATCCCTCTCTTCTCAGCCTCTGCATCCTTCACTTAAGCTTCTGCATCACTCTCTTCAGCCTCTGCATCACTCTCTTGAGCCTCTGCATCCCCTCTCATAAGCCTCTGCATCATTCTCGTAAGCCTCTGCATCACTCTCTTGAGCTTCTGCATCACTCTCTTGAGCCTCTACTTCCCTCACTTGAGCCTCTGCATCCCCCTCTTTAGCCTCTGCATCACTCTCGTAAGCCTCTGCATCACTCTCTTGAGCCTCTGCATAACTCCCTTGAGCCTCTGCATCACTCTCTTGAGCCTATGCATCCCTCTCTTCAGCCTCTGCAACACCCTCTTCCGCCTCTGCATCACTATCTTAAGCCTCTGAATCCCTCTCTTGATCCTGTGAATCCCTCTCTTGAGCCTGTGAATCCCTCTCTTGATGCTCTGCATCCCTCTCTTGAGCCTCTGCATCCCTCTCTTGAGCCTTTGCATCACTCTCTTAAGCCTCTGCATCCCTCTCATGATCCTCTGCATCACTCTCAAGAGCCTCTGCATCCCTCTTTTGTGCCTCTGCATCCCTCACTTTAGCCTCTGCATTACTCTCTTGAGCCTCTGAATCACTCTCTTGAGCCTTTGCATCACTCTCATGAGCCCCAGCATCCCTCTCTTGAGCCTCTGCATCACTTTCTTGAGCCTCTGCATCACCCTTTTAAGCCTCTGAATGACTGTTTTGAGCCTTTGCATCACTTTCTTAAAACTCTGCATCCCTGACTTAAGCCTCTACATCACTCTCTTGAGCCTCTGCATCACTCTCTTGAGCCTCTGCATCACTCTCGAAAGCCTGTGCATCACTCTCGTAAGCCTCTGCATCATTCTCTTGACCCTCTGCATCACTCTCTTGAGCCTCTGCATCACTCTCTTGAGCTTCTGCATCACTCTCTTGAGCCTCTGCATCCCTCTCCTGAGCCTCTGCATCACTCTCTTGAGCCTCGGCATCCCTCTCAAAAGTCTCTGCATCACTCTCTTGAGCCTCTGCATCACTCTCTTCAGCCTCTGCATCCCTCTCTTTAGCCTCTGCATCATTCTCGTAAGCCTCTGCATCACTCTCTTGAGCTTTTGCAACACTCTCTTGAGCCTCTACTTCCCTCACTTGAGCCTCTGCATCCCTCTCTTTAGTCTCTGCATCACTCTCGTAAGCCTCTGCATCACTCTCTTGAGCCTCTGCATAACTCTCTTGAGCCTCTGCATCACTCTCTTGAGCCTATGCATCCCTCTCTTCAGCCTCTGCAATACCCTCTTCAGCCTCTGCATCACTATCTTAAGCCTCTGAATCCCTCTCTTGAGCCTTTGAATCCCTCTCTTGATGCTCTGCATCCCTCTCTTGAGCCTCTGCATCCCTCTCTTGAGCCTTTGCATCACTCTCTTAAGCCTCTGCATCCCTCTCATGATCCTCTGCATCAATCTCAGGAGCCTCTGCATCCCTCTCTTGTGCCTCTGAATCCCTCACTTTAGCCTCTGCATCCCTCTCTTGAGCCTCTGAATCACTCTCTTGAGCCTCTGCATCACTCTCATGAGCCCCAGCATCCCTCTCTTGATCCTCTGCATCACTCTCTTGAGCCTCTGCATCATTCTCTTGAACCTCTGCATCCCTCTCTTAAGGATCTACATCATTCTCTTGAGCCTCTGCATTACTCTCTTGAGCCTATGCATCACTCTCTTAAGCCTCTGCATCTCACTCTTCAGCCACGACATCACTCTCTTTAGCTTCTGCATCCCTCTTTGGAGCCTCAGCATCCCTCTCTTGAGCATCTGCAGCACTCTCGTGAGCCTCTGCATCATTCTCTTGAGCCTCTGCATCCCTCTCTTATGCCTTTACATCACTCTCTTGAGCCTCTGCATCCCTCTCTTTAGCCTTTGCATCACTCTCTTATGCCTGTGCATCCCTCTCTTGAGGCTCTGCATCACTCTCAAGAGCCGCTGCATCCCTCTCTTGAGCCTCTTCATCCCTCTCTTGAGCCCCTGCATCCCTCTCTTGAGCCTCTGCATCCCTCTCTTCTCAGCCTCTGCATCCTTCACTTAAGCTTCTGCATCACTCTCTTCAGCCTTTGCATCACTCTCTTGAGCCTCTGCATCCCCTCTCATAAGCCTCTGCATCATTCTCGTAAGCCTCTGCATCACTCTCTTGAGCTTCTGCATCACTCTCTTGAGCCTCTACTTCCCTCACTTGAGCCTCTGCATCCCTCTCTTTAGCCTCTGCATCCCTCTCTTAAGCCTCTGCATCACTCTCTTAAGCCTCTGCACCTCTCTCGTAAGCCTCTGAATCACTCTCTTGAGCCTCTGCATCCCTCTCTTGAACTCCTGCATCCCTCTCATGAGCCACTGCATCCCTCGCTTGAGCCTTTGTATCACTCTCTTAAGCCTCTGCATCCCTCTGTTGAGCCTCTGCATCACTCTCAAGAGCCTCTGCATCTCTCTCTTGTGCCTCTGCATCCCTCACTTGAGCCTCTGCATCCTTCTCCTGAGCCTCTGCATCCCTCTCTTGAGCCTCTGCATCCTTCTCTTGAGCCTCTACCTCCCTCTCTTAAGCCTCTGCATCACTCTCTTGAGCCTCTGCATCACTCGCTTGAGCCTCTGCCTCACTCTCCTGAGTCTCTGCATCCCTCTCTTGAGCCTCTGCATCCCTCTCTTGAGCCTCTGCCTCCCTCTCTTAAGCCTCTGCATCCCCTTTCTTGAGCCTCTGCATCACTCTCTTGAGTCTCTTTATCCCTCTCTTAAGCCTCTGCATCATTCTCTTCAGCCTCTGCATCACTCTCTTATGCCTCTGCATTATTCTCTTCAGCCTCTGCATCACTCTCTTGAGCCTCTGCATCACTCTCCTGAGCCTCTGCATCACTCTTTTAAGCCTCTGCATCATTCTCTTCAGCCTCTGCATCCCTCTCTTAAGCCTCTGCATCATTCTCTTCAGCCTCTGCATCCCTCTCTTAAGCCTCTCCATCGTTCTCTTCAGCCTCTGCATTCCTCTCTTAAGCCTCTGGATCACTCTCTTGACCCTCTGCATCCCTCTCTTAAGCCTCTGCATCATTCTCTTGAGCCCCTGCATCATTCACTAGAGCCTCTGCATCCCTCTTATAAGCCTCTACATCATTCTCTTGTGCCTCTGCATCACTCTCTTGAACATCTGCATCACTCTCTTAAGCCTCTGGATCACTCTCTTGACCCTCTGCATCCCTTTCTGGAGCCTCAGCATCCCTCTCTTGAGCCTCTGCATCATTCTCTTGAGGCTCTGCATCACCCTCTTTTGCCTCGAATTTAGCAATATTTTGACGTTTATCATCCCCTTTTCCTCTATGTGATTTAAACAAAATATCAACGAATTAGGCAATATTTGGCCGTTTTTCCACGTTTTTGTGAATTTTCAGTTTATTGTTATTAATTCATTATATATACGATAAAAATGATGCAAACACAAAATTGATTATATAATAACCTTAAATACTTCATTTTCAATCAACTATTTGTTTCTCGTTAAAATACTGAGTAAGATATTAAAAAGGGAAGAAGCTCTGTTTTTATTGCATATATCGACGTTTCAGCCGGAATCTCTTGAGCCTCTGCATCCCTCTCTTGAGCCTTTGCATCACTCTCTTAAGCCTCTGCATCCCTCTCATGATCCTCTGCATCACTCTCAAGAGCCTCTGCATCCCTCTCTTGTGCCTCTGAATCCCTCACTTTAGCCTCTGCATCCCTCTCTTGAGCCTCTGAATCACTCTCTTGAGCCTCTGCATCACTCTCATGAGCCCCAGCATCCCTCTCTTGATCCTCTGCATCACTCTCTTGAGCCTCTGCATCATTCTCTTGAACCTCTGCATCCCTCTCTTAAGGAACTACATCATTCTCTTGAGCCTCTGCATTACTCTCTTGAGCCTATGCATCACTCTCTTAAGCCTCTGCATCTCACTCTTCAGCCACGACATCACTCTCTTTAGCTTCTGCATCCCTCTTTGGAGCCTCAGCATCCCTCTCCTGAGCATCTGCAGCACTCTCGTGAGCCTCTGCATCATTCTCTTGAGCCTCTGCATCCCTCTCTTATGCCTCTACATCACTCTCTTGAGCCTCTGCATCCCTCTCTTTAGCCTTTGCATCACTCTCTTATGCCTGTGCATCCCTCTCTTGAGGCTCTGCATCACTCTCAAGAGCCGCTGCATCCCTCTCTTGAGCCTCTTCATCCCTCTCTTGAGCCCCTGCATCCCTCTCTTGAGCCTCTGCATCCCTCTCTTCTCAGCCTCTGCATCCTTCACTTAAGCTTCTGCATCACTCTCTTCAGCCACTGCATCACTCTCTTGAGCCTCTGCATCCCCTTTCATAAGCCTCTGCATCATTCTCGTAAGCCTCTGCATCACTCTCTTGAGCTTCTGCATCACTCTCTTGAGCCTCTACTTCCCTCACTTGAGCCTCTGCATCCCCCTCTTTAGCCTCAACATCACTCACGTAAGCCTCTGCATCACTCTCTTGAGCCTCTGCATAACTCCCTTGAGCCTCTGCATCACTCTCTTGAGCCTATGCATCCCTCTCTTCAGCCTCTGCAACACCCTCTTCCGCCTCTGCATCACTATCTTAAGCCTCTGAATCCCTCTCTTGATCCTGTGAATCCCTCTCTTGAGCCTGTGAATCCCTCTCTTGATGCTCTGCATCCCTCTCTTGAGCCTCTGCATCCCTCTCTTGAGCCTTTGCATCACTCTCTTAAGCCTCTGCATCCCTCTCATGATCCTCTGCATCACTCTCAAGAGCCTCTGCATCCCTCTTTTGTGCCTCTGCATCCCTCACTTTAGCCTCTGCATCCCTCTCTTGAGCCTCTGAATCACTCTCTTGAGCCTTTGCATCACTCTCATGAGCCCCAGCATCCCTCTCTTGAGCCTCTGCATCACTTTCTTGAGCCTCTGCATCACCCTTTTAAGCCTCTGAATGACTGTTTTGAGCCTTTGCATCACTTTCTTAAAACTCTGCATCCCTCACTTAAGCCTCTACATCACTCTCTTGAGCCTCTGCATCACTCTCTTGAGCCTCTGCATCACTCTCGAAAGCCTGTGCATCACTCTCGTAAGCCTCTGCATCATTCTCTTGACCCTCTGCATCACTCTCTTGAGCCTCTGCATCACTCTCTTGAGCTTCTGCATCACTTTCTTGAGCCTCTGCATCCCTCTCCTGAGCCTCTGCATCACTCTCTTGAGCCTCGGCATCCCTCTCAAAAGTCTCTGCATCACTCTCTTGAGCCTCTGCATCACTCTCTTCAGCCTCTGCATCCCTCTCTTTAGCCTCTGCATCATTCTCGTAAGCCTCTGCATCACTCTCTTGAGCTTTTGCAACACTCTCTTGAGCCTCTACTTCCCTCACTTGAGCCTCTGCATCCCTCTCTTTAGTCTCTGCATCACTCTCGTAAGCCTCTGCATCACTCTCTTGAGCCTCTGCATAACTCTCTTGAGCCTCTGCATCACTCTGTTGAGCCTATGCATCCCTCTCTTCAGCCTCTGCAATACCCTCTTCAGCCTCTGCATCACTATCTTAAGCCTCTGAATCCCTCTCTTGAGCCTGTGAATCCCTCTCTTGATGCTCTGCATCCCTCTCTTGAGCCTCTGCATCCCTCTCTTGAGCCTTTGCATCACTCTCTTAAGCCTCTGCATCCCTCTCATGATCCTCTGCATCAATCTCAGGAGCCTCTGCATCCCTCTCTTGTGCCTCTGCATCCCTCACTTTAGCCTCTGCATCTCTCTCTTCAGCCTCTGCATCCCTCTCTTGTGCCTCTGCATCCCTCACTTTAGCCTCTGCATCTCTTTCTTCAGCCTCTGCACCACGCTCTTGAGCCTCTGCATCACTCTCATGAGCCCCAGCGTCCCTCTCTTGAGCCTCTGCATCACTTTTTTGAGCCTCTGCATCACCCTTTTAAGCCTCTGAATGACTGTTTTGAGCCTTTGCATCACTTTCTTAAAACTCTGCATCCCTCTCTTAAGCCTCTACATCACTCTCTTGAGCCTCTGCATCACTCTCTTGAGCCTCTGCATCACTCTCGTAAGCCTCTGCATCACTCTCGTAAGCCTCTGCATCATTCTCTTGACCCTCTGCATCACTGTCTTCGGCCTCTGCATCCCTCTCTTGAGCCTCTGCATCACTCTCTTGAGCTTCTGCATCCCTCTCTTCTCAGCCTCTGCATCCTTCACTTAAGCTTCTGCATCACTCTCTTCAGCCTCTGCATCACTCTCTTGAGCCTCTGCATCCCCTCTCATAAGCCTCTGCATCATTCTCGTAAGCCTCTGCATCACTCTCTTGAGCTTCTGCATCACTCTCTTGAGCCTCTACTTCCCTCACTTGAGCCTCTGCATCCCCCTCTTTAGCCTCAACATCACTCTCGTAAGCCTCTGCATCACTCTCTTGAGCCTCTGCATAACTCCCTTGAGCCTCTGCATCACTCTCTTGAGCCTATGCATCCCTCTCTTCAGCCTCTGCAACACCCTCTTCCGCCTCTGCATCACTATCTTAAGCCTCTGAATCCCTCTCTTGATCCTGTGAATCCCTCTCTTGAGCCTGTGAATCCCTCTCTTGATGCTCTGCATCCCTCTCTTGAGCCTCTGCATCCCTCTCTTGAGCCTTTGCATCACTCTCTTAAGCCTCTGCATCCCTCTCATGATCCTCTGCATCACTCTCAAGAGCCTCTGCATCCCTCTTTTGTGCCTCTGCATCCCTCACTTTAGCCTCTGCATCCCTCTCTTGAGCCTCTGAATCACTCTCTTGAGCCTTTGCATCACTCTCATGAGCCCCAGCATCCCTCTCTTGAGCCTCTGCATCACTTTCTTGAGCCTCTGCATCACCCTTTTAAGCCTCTGAATGACTGTTTTGAGCCTTTGCATCACTTTCTTAAAACTCTGCATCCCTCACTTAAGCCTCTACATCACTCTCTTGAGCCTCTGCATCACTCTCTTGAGCCTCTGCATCACTCTCGAAAGCCTGTGCATCACTCTCGTAAGCCTCTGCATCATTCTCTTGACCCTCTGCATCACTCTCTTGAGCCTCTGCATCACTCTCTTGAGCTTCTGCATCACTCTCTTGAGCCTCTGCATCCCTCTCCTGAGCCTCTGCATCACTCTCTTGAGCCTCGGCATCCCTCTCAAAAGTCTCTGCATCACTCTCTTGAGCCTCTGCATCACTCTCTTCAGCCTCTGCATCCCTCTCTTTAGCCTCTGCATCATTCTCGTAAGCCTCTGCATCACTCTCTTGAGCCTCTGCATAACTCTCTTGAGCCTCTGCATCACTCTCTTGAGCCTATGCATCCCTCTCTTCAGCCTCTGCAATACCCTCTTCAGCCTCTGCATCACTATCTTAAGCCTCTGAATCCCTCTCTTGAGCCTGTGAATCCCTCTCTTGATGCTCTGCATCCCTCTCTTGAGCCTCTGCATCCCTCTCTTGAGCCTTTGCATCACTCTCTTAAGCCTCTGCATCCCTCTCATGATCCTCTGCATCAATCTCAGGAGCCTCTGCATCCCTCTCTTGTGCCTCTGCATCCCTCACTTTAGCCTCTGCATCTCTCTCTTCAGCCTCTGCATCCCTCTCTTGTGCCTCTGCATCCCTCACTTTAGCCTCTGCATCTCTTTCTTCAGCCTCTGCACCACGCTCTTGAGCCTCTGCATCACTCTCATGAGCCCCAGCATCCCTCTCTTGAGCCTCTGCATCACTTTTTTGAGCCTCTGCATCACCCTTTTAAGCCTCTGAATGACTGTTTTGAGCCTTTGCATCACTTTCTTAAAACTCTGCATCCCTCTCTTAAGCCTCTACATCACTCTCTTGAGCCTCTGCATCACTCTCTTGAGCCTCTGCATCACTCTCGTAAGCCTCTGCATCACTCTCGTAAGCCTCTGCATCATTCTCTTGACCCTCTGCATCACTGTCTTCGGCCTCTGCATCCCTCTCTTGAGCCTCTGCATCACTCTCTTGAGCTTCTGCATCACTCTCTTGAGCCTCTGCATCCCTCTCCTGAGCCTCTGCATCACTCTCTTGAGCCTCGGCATCCCTCTCAAAAGTCTCTGCATCACTCTCTTGAGCCTCTGCATCACTCTCTTCAGCCTCTGCATCACTCTCTTGAGCCTCTGCATCCCCTCTCATAAGCCTCTGCATCACTCTCTTAAGACTCTGCATCACTCTCTTGAGCTTCTGCATCACTCTCTTGAACCTCTATATCCCTCACTTGAGTCTCTGCATCCCTCTCTTGAGCTTCTGCATCCCTCTCTTGAGCCTCTGCAACACTCTCTTCAGCCTCTGCATTATTCCTCTGATTCCCTTTCTTGAGCCTCTGCATCACTCTTTCGAGCCTATGCATCATTCTCTTCATCCTCTGCATCCCTCTTTTGAGCATCTGCATCACTCTCTTGGGCCCCTGCATCCCTCTCATGAGCCTCTGCATCACTCTCTTGAGCCTCTTCATCACCCTCTTAAGCCTCTGCATCCCTATTTTGAGCCTCTGCATCTCTATTTTGAGCCTCTGCATCACTTTCTTGAGCATCCCTTTCTTGAGCCTCTGCATCCCTCTCCTGAACTCCTACATCTTCTCATGAGCCTCTGCATCCCTCTCTTCAGCCTTTGCATCACTCTCTTAAGCCTCTGCATCCCTCTCTTTAGCCTCTGCATCACTCTCGTAAGCCTCTGCATCACTCTCTTGAGCCTCTGCATCCCTCTCCTGAGCCTCTGCATCACTCTCTTGAGCCTCGGCATCCCTCTCAAAATCTCTGCATCACTCGCTTGAGCCTCTGCATCACTCTCTTAAGCCTCTGCATCCCTCTCTGTAGCCTCTGCATCACTCTCTTGAGCCTCTGCATCCCTCTCTTAAGGATCTACATCATTCTCTTGAGCCTCTGCATTACTCTCCTGAGCCTATGCATCACTCTCTTGAGCCTCTGCAGCCCTATCTTAAGCCTCTGCATCACTCTCTTGACCCTCTGCATGACTCTCTTGAGACTCTGCCTCACTCTCTTGAGCCTCTGCATCACTCTCTTGAGCCTCTGCATCACTCTCTTGATCCTCTGCATCACTCTTTTGAGCCTCTGCATCACTCTCTTAATCCTCTGCATCACTCTCTTGAGCCTCTGCATCACTCTCTTGTGCCTCTGCATCACTCTTTTAAGCCTCTGCATCCCTCTCTTGATCCTCTGCATCACTCTCTTGAGCCCTTGCATCATTCTCTTGAGCCTCTGCATCCCTCTCTTAAGGATCTACATCATTCTTTTGAGCCTCTGCATTACTCTCCTGAGCCTATGCATCACTCTCTTAAGCCTCTGCATCTCTCTCTTCAGCCTCGGCATCACTCTCTTTAGCTTCTGCATCCCTCTTTGAAGTCTCAGCATCCCTCTCTTGAGCATCTGCAGCAGTCTCGTGAGCCTCTGCATCATTCTCTTGAGCCTCTGCATCCCTCTCTTAGGCTTCTGCATCACTCTCTTGAGCCTCTGCATCCCTCTCTTTAGCCTCTGCATCATTCTCGTAAGCCTCTGCATCACTCTCTTGAGCTTCTGCATCACTCTCTTGAGCCTCTACTTCCCTCACTTGAGCCTCTGCATCCCTCTCTTTAGCCTCTGCATCACTCTCGTAAGCCTCTGCATCACTCTCTTGAGCCTCTGCATAACTCTCTTGAGCCTCTGCATCACTCTCTTGAGCCTATGCATCCCTCTCTTCAGCCTCTGCAATACCCTCTTCAGCCTCTGCATCACTATCTTAAGCCTCTGAATCCCTCTCTTGAGCCTGTGAATCCCTCTCTTGATGCTCTGCATCCCTCTCTTGAGCCTCTGCATCCCTCTCTTGAGCCTTTGCATCACTCTCTTAAGCCTCTGCATCCCTCTCATGATCCTCTGCATCAATCTCAGGAGCCTCTGCATCCCTCTCTTGTGCCTCTGCATCCCTCACTTTAGCCTCTGCATCTCTCTCTTCAGCCTCTGCATCCCTCTCTTGTGCCTCTGCATCCCTCACTTTAGCCTCTGCATCTCTCTCTTCAGCCTCTGCACCACTCTCTTGAGCCTCTGCATCACTCTCATGAGCCCCAGCATCCCTCTCTTGAGCCTCTGCATCACTTTTTTGAGCCTCTGCATCACCCTTTTAAGCCTCTGAATGACTGTTTTGAGCCTTTGCATCATTTTCTTAAAACTCTGCATCCCTCTCTTAAGCCTCTACATCACTCTCTTGAGCCTATGCATAACTCTCTTGAGTCTCTGCATCCCTCTCTTGAGCTTCTGCATCCCTCTCTTGAGCCTCTGCAACACTCTCTTAAGCCTCTGCATCACTCCTTCAATCCTCTGATTCCCTTTCTTGAGCCTCTGCATCACTCTTTCGAGCCTATGCATCATTCCCTTCATCCTCTGCATCCGTCTCTTGAGCATCTGCATCACTTTCTTGGGCCCCTGCATCCCTCTCATGAGCCTCTTCGTCACTCTCTTGAGCCTCTTCATCACCCTCTTAAGCCTCTGCATCCCTATTTTGAGCCTCTGTATCCCTATTTTGAGCCTCTGCATCACTTTCTTAATCCTCAGCATCCCTTTCTTGAGCCTCTGCATTCCTCTCTTGAACTCCTACATCTTCTCATGAGCCTCTGCATCCCTCTCTTCAGCCTTTGCATCACTCTCTTAAGCCTCTGCATCCCTCTCTTTAGCCTCTGCTTCACTCTCGTAAGCCTCTGCATCACTCTCTTGAGCCTCTGCATAACTCTCTTGAGCCTCTGCATCACTCTCTTGTGCCTCTGCATCCCTCTCTTCAGCCTCTGCAACACCCTCTTCAGCCTCTGCATCACTATCTTAAGCCTCTGAATCCCTCTCTTGAGCCTCTGAATCCCTCTCTTGATGCTCTGCATCCCTCTCTTGAGCCTCTGCATCCCTCTCTTGAGCCTTTGCATCACTCTCTTAAGCCTCTGCATCCCTCTCATGATCCTCTGCATCACTCTCAAGAGCCTCTGCATCCCTCTCTTGTGCCTCTGCATCCCTCACTTTAGCCTCTGCATCCCTCTCTTGAGCCTCTGAATCACTCTCTTGAGCCTCTGCATCACTCTCATGAGCCCCAGCATCCCTCTCTTGATCCTCTGCATCACTCTCTTTAGCCTCTGCATCATTCTCTTGAACCTCTGCATCCCTCTCTTAAGGATCTACATGATTCCCTTGAGCCTCTGCATTACTCTCTTGAGCCTATGCATCACTCTCTTAAGCCTCTGCATCTCTCTCTTCAGCCACGACATCACTCTCATGAGCCCCAGCATCCCTCTCTTGATCCTCTGCATCACTCTCTTGAGCCTCTGCATCATTCTCTTGAACCTCTGCATCCCTCTCTTAAGGAACTACATCATTCTCTTGAGCCTCTGCATTACTCTCTTGAGCCTATGCATCACTCTCTTAAGCCTCTGCATCTCACTCGTCAGCCACGACATCACTCTCTTTAGCTTCTGCATCCCTCTTTGGAGCCTCAGCATCCCTCTCCTGAGCATCTGCAGCACTCTCGTGAGCCTCTGCATCATTCTCTTGAGCCTCTGCATCCCTCTCTTATGCCTCTACATCACTCTCTTGAGCCTCTGCATCCCTCTCTTTAGCCTTTGCATCACTCTCTTATGCCTGTGCATCCCTCTCTTGAGGCTCTGCATCACTCTCAAGAGCCGCTGCATCCCTCTCTTGAGCCTCTTCATCCCTCTCTTGAGCCCCTGCATCCCTCTCTTGAGCCTCTGCATCCCTCTCTTCTCAGCCTCTGCATCCTTCACTTAAGCTTCTGCATCACTCTCTTCAGCCTCTGCATCACTCTCTTGAGCCTCTGCATCCCCTCTCATAAGCCTCTGCATCATTCTCGTAAGTCTCTGCATCACTCTCTTGAGCTTCTGCATCACTCTCTTGAGCCTCTACTTCCCTCACTTGAGCCTCTGCATCCCCCTCTTTAGCCTCTGCATCACTCTCAAGAGCCTCTGCATCACTCTCTTGAGCCTCTGCATAACTCCCTTGAGCCTCTGCATCACTCTCTTGAGCCTATGCATCCCTCTCTTCAGCCTCTGCAACACCCTCTTCCGCCTCTGCATCACTATCTTAAGCCTCTGAATCCCTCTCTTGATCCTGTGAATCCCTCTCTTGAGCCTGTGAATCCCTCTCTTGATGCTCTGCATCCCTCTCTTGAGCCTCTGCATCCCTCTCTTGAGGCTTTGCATCACTCTCTTAAGCCTCTGCATCCCTCTCATGATCCTCTGCATCACTCTCAAGAGCCTCTGCATCCCTCTTTTGTGCCTCTGCATCCCTCACTTTAGCCTCTGCATCCCTCTCTTGAGCCTCTGAATCACTCTCTTGAGCCTTTGCATCACTCTCATGAGCCCCAGCATCCCTCTCTTGAGCCTCTGCATCACTTTCTTGAGCCTCTGCATCACCCTTTTAAGCCTCTGAATGACTGTTTTGAGCCTTTGCATCACTTTCTTAAAACTCTGCATCCCTCACTTAAGCCTCTACATCACTCTCTTGAGCCTCTGCATCACTCTCTTGAGCCTCTGCATCACTCTCGAAAGCCTCTGCATCACTCTCGTAAGCCTCTGCATCATTCTCTTGACCCTCTGCATCACTCTCTTGAGCCTCTGCATCACTCTCTTGAGCTTCTGCATCACTCTCTTGAGCCTCTGCATCCCTCTCCTGAGCCTCTGCATCACTCTCTTGAGCCTCGGCATCCCTCTCAAAAGTCTCTGCATCACTCTCTTGAGCCTCTGCATCACTCTCTTCAGCCTCTGCATCACTCTCTTGAGCCTCTGCATCCCCTCTCATAAGCCTCTGCATTACTCTCTTAAGACTCTGCATCACTCTCTTGACCTTCTGCATCACTCTCTTGAGCCTCTACGTCCCTCACTTGAGGCTCTGCTTCACTCTCGTCAGCCTCTGCATCACTCTCTTGAGCCTATGCATAACTCTCTTGAGTCTCTGCATCCCTCTCTTGAGCTTCTGCATCCCTCTCTTGAGCCTCTGCAACACTCTCTTCAGCCTCTGCATCACTCCCTTAATCCTCTGATTCCCTTTCTTGAGCCTCTGCATCACTCTTTCGAGCCTATGCATCATTCTCTTCATCCTCTGCATCCCTCTCTTGAGCATCTGCATCACTCTATTGGGCCCCTGCATCCCTCTCATGAGCCTCTGCATCACTCTCTTGAGCCTCTTCATCACCCTCTTAAGCCTCTGCATCCCTATTTTAAGCCTCTGCATCCCTATTTTGAGCCTCTGCATCACTTTCTTAAGCCTCAGCATCCCTTTCTTGAGCCTCTGCATCCCTCTCTTGAACTCCTACATCTTCTCATGAGCCTCTGCATCCCTCTCTTTAGCCTCTGCATCACTCTCGTAAGCCTCTGCATCACTCTCTTGAGCCTCTGCACCCCTCTCCTGAGCCTCTGCATCACTCTCTTGAGCCTCGGCATCCCTCTCAAAATCTCTGCATCACTCGCTTGAGCCTTTGCATCACTCTCTTAAGCCTCTGCATCCCTCTCTTGAGCCTCTGCATCCCTCTCTTGAGCCTCTGCATCACTCTCTTGAGCCTCTGCATCACTCTCTTTAGCCTCTGCATCACTCTCTTGAGCCTCTGCATCACTCTCTTGAGCCTCTGCAGCCCTATCTTAAGCCTCTGCATCACTCTCTTGACCCTCTGCATGACTCTCTTGAGCCTCTGCATCACTCTCTTGATCCTCTGCATCACTCTCTTGAGCCTCTGCATCACTCTCTTAATCCTCTGCATCACTCTCTTGAGCCTCTGCATCACTCTCTTGTGCCTCTGCATCACTCTTTTAAGCCTCTGCATCCCTCTCTTGATCCTCTGCATCACTCTCTTGAGCCCTTGCATCATTCTCTTGAGCCTCTGCATCCCTCTCTTAAGGATCTACATCATTCTCTTGAGCCTCTGCATTAATCTCCTGAGCCTATGCATCACTCTCTTTAGCCTCTGCATCTCTCTCTTCAGCCTCGGCATCACTCTCTTTAGCTTCTGCATCCCTCTTTGAAGTCTCAGCATCCCTCTCTTGAGCATCTGCAGCAGTCTCGTGAGCCTCTGCATCATTCTCTTGAGCCTCTGCATCCCTCTCTTAGGCCTCTGCATCACTCTCTTGAGCCTCTGCATCCCTCTCTTTAGCCTTTGCATCACTCTCTTAAGCCTCTGCATCCCTCTCTTGAGCCCCTGCATCCCTCTCTTGAGCCTCTGCATCCCTCATTTAAGCCTCTGCATCACTCTCTTCAGCCTCTGCATCCCTCTCATAAGCCTCTGCATCCCCTCTCATAAGCCTCTGCATCACTCTCCTAAGCCTCTGCATCACTCTCTTGAGCTTCTGCATCACTCTCTTGAGCTTCTGCATCACTCTCTTGAGCCTCTACGTCCCTCACTTGAGCCTCTGCTTCACTCTCGTCAGCCTCTGCATCACTCTCTTGAGCCTCTGCATAACTCTCTTGAGTCTCTGCATTCCTCTCTTGAGCTTCTGCATCCCTCTCTTGAGCCTCTGCAACACTCTCTTCAGCCTCTGCATCACTCCTTCAATCCTCTGATTCCTTTTCTTGAGCCTCTGCATCACTCTTTCGAGCCTATGCATCATTCTCTTCATCCTCTGCATCCCTCTCTTGAGCATCTGCATCACTTTCTTGGGCCCCTGCATCCCTCTCATGAGCCTCTGCGTCACTCTATTGAGCCTCTTCATCACCCTCTTAAGCCTCTGCATCCCTATTTTGAGCCTCTGCATCCCTATTTTGAGCCTCTGCATCACTTTCTTAATCCTCAGCATCCCTTTCTTGAGCCTCTGCATTCCTCTCTTGAACTCCTACATCTTCTCATGAGCCTCTGCATCCCTCTCTTCAGCCTTTGCATCACTCTCTTAAGCCTCTGCATCCCTCTCTTTAGCCTCTGCTTCACTCTCGTAAGCCTCTGCATCACTCTCTTGAGCCTCTGCATAACTCTCTTGAGCCTCTGCATCACTCTCTTGAGCCTCTGAATCCCTCTCTTGATGCTTTGCATCCCTCTCTTGAGCCTCTGCATCCCTCTCTTATGCCTTTGCATCACTCTCTTAAGCCTCTGCATCCCTCTCATGATCCTCTGCATCACTCTCAAGAGCCTCTGCATCCCTCTCTTGTGCCTCTGCATCCCTCACTTTAGCCTCTGCATCCCTCTCTTGAGCCTCTGAATCACTCTCTTGAGCCTCTGCATCACTCTCATGAGCCCCAGCATCCCTCTCTTGATCCTCTGCATCACTCTCTTGAGCCTCTGCATCATTCTCTTGAACCTCTGCATCCCTCTCTTAAGGATCTACATCATTCTCTTGAGCCTCTGCATTACTCTCTTGAGCCTATGCATCACTCTCTTAAGCCTCTGCATCTCTCTCTTCAGCCACGACATCACTCTCTTTAGCTTCTGCATCCCTCTTTGGAGCCTCAGCATCCCTCTCTTGAGCATCTGCAGCACTCTCGCTAGCCTCTGCATCATTCTCTTGAGCCTCTGCATCCCTCTCTAATGCCTCTGCATCACTCTCTTGAGCCTCTGCATCCCTCTCTTTAGCCTTTGCATCACTCTCTTATGCCTGTGCATCCCTCTCTTGAGGCTCTGCATCACTCTCGAGAGCCGCTGCATCCCTCTCTTGAGCCTCTTCATCCCTCTCTTGAGCCCCTGCATCCCTCTCTTGAGCCTCTGCATCCCTCTCTTCTCAGCCTCTGCATCCTTCAGTTAAGCTTCTGCATCACTCTCTTCAGCCTCTGCATCACTCTGTTGAGCCTCTGCATCCCCTCTCATAAGCCTCTGCATCATTCTCGTAAGCCTCTGCATCACTCTCTTGAGCTTCTGCATCACTCTCTTGAGCCTCTACTTCCCCTCACTTGAGCCTCTGCATCCCTCTCTTTAGCCTCTGCATCACTCTCGTAAGCCTCTGCATCACTCTCTTGAGCCTCTGCATAACTCTCTTGAGCCTCTGCATCACTCTCTTGAGCCTATGCATCCCTTTCTTCAGCCTCTGCAACAAACTCTTCAGCCTCTCCATCACTATCTTAAGCCTCTGAATCCATCTCTTGAGAATGTGAATCCCTCTCCTGATGCTCTGCATCCCTCTCTTGAGCCTCTGCATCCCTCTCTTGAGCCTTTGCATCACTCTCTTAAGCCTCTGCATCCCTCTCATGATCCTCTGCATCACTCTCAATAGCCTCTGCATCCCTCTCTTGTGCCTCTGCATCCCTCACTTTAGCCTCTGCATCCCTCTCTTGAGCCTCTGAAACACTCTCTTGAGCCTTTGCATCACTCTCATGAGCCCTAGCATCCCTCTCTTGAGCCTCTGCATCACTTTCCTGAGCCTCTGCATCACCCTTTTAAGCCTCTGAATGACTGTTTTGAGCCTTTGCATCACTTTCTTAAAACTCTGCATCCCTCTCTTAAGCCTCTACATCACTCTCTTGAGCCTCTGCATCACTCTCTTGAGCCTCTGCATCACTCTCGTAAGCCTCTGCATCACTCTCGTAAGCCTCTGCATCATTCTCTTGACCCTCTGCATCACTCTCTTCGGCCACTGCATCCCTCTCTTGAGCCTCTGCATCATTCTCTTAGGCCTCTGCATCACTCTCTTGAGCTTCTGCATCACTCTCTTGAGCCTCTGCATCCCTCTCCTGAGCCTCTGCATCACTCTCTTGAGCCTCGGCATCCCTCGCAAAAGTCTCTGCATCACTCTCTTGAGCCTCTGCATCACTCTCCTCAGCCTCTGCATAACTCTCTTGAGCCTCTGCATCCCCTCTCATAAGCCTCTGCATCACTCTCTTAAGCCTCTGCATCACTCTCTTGAGCTTCTGCATCACTCTCTTGAGCCTCTACGTCCCTCACTTGAGGCTCTGCTTCACTCTCGTCAGCCTCTGCATCACTCTCTTGAGCCTCTGCATAACTCTCTTGAGTCTCTGCATCCCTCTCTTGAGCTTCTGCATCCCTCTCTTGAGCCTCTGCAACACTCTCTTCAGCCTCTGCATCACTTCCTTAATCCTCTGATTCCCTTTCTTGAGCCTCTGCATCACTCGTTCGAGCCTATGCATCATTCTCTTCATCCTCTGCATCCCTCTCTTGAGCATCTGCATCACTTTCTTGGGCCCCTGCATCCCTCTCATGAGCCTCTGCGTCACTCTCTTGAGCCTCTTCATCACCCTCTTAAGCCTCTGCATCCCTATTTTGAGCCTCTGCATCCCTATTTTGAGCCTCTGCATCACTTTCTTAATCCTCAGCATCCCTTTCTTGAGCCTCTGCATTCCTCTCTTGAACTCCTACATCTTCTCATGAGCCTCTGCATCCCTCTCTTCAGCCTTTGCATCACTCTCTTAAGCCTCTGCATCCCTCTCTTTAGCCTCTGCTTCACTCTCGTAAGCCTCTGCATCACTCTCTTGAGCCTCTGCATAACTCTCTTGAGCCTCTGCATCACTCTCTTGAGCCTCTGCATCCCTCTCTTCAGCCTCTGCAACACCCTCTTCAGCCTCTGCATTACTATCTTAAGCCTCTGATTCCCTCTCTTGAGCCTCTGAATCCCTCACTTGATGCTCTGCATTCCTCTCTTGAGCCTGTGCATCCCTCTCTTGAGCCTTTGCATCACTCTCTTAAGCCTCTGCATCCCTCTCATGATCCTCTGCATCACTCTCTTGAGCCTCTTGCATCATTCTCTTGAACCTCTGCATCCCTCTCTTAAGGATCTACATCATTTTCTTGAGCCTCTGCATTACTCTCTTGAGCCTATGCATCACTCTCTTAAACCTCTGCATCTCTCTCTTCAGCCACGACATCACTTTCAGTCTATGGGTATTAATTCATTATATATACGATAAAAATGATGCAAACACATAATTGATTAGATAATAACCTTAAATACTTCCTTTTCAATCATCTATTTGTTTCTCGTTAAAATACTGAGTAAGATATTGAAAAGGGGAGAAGTTCGGTTTTTATTGCATATATCGACGTTTCAGCCGGAATAGAGCGGTTTTACGTGTACATCTTCCATCGGTAATATAAACGGAAAATCAGGAACATTTTAGATAATTCTAATGAAAACACATTGTTTTTTATCATTTGTATTGGAAACAACATTGTCATATGTCTTTTTTTGGATCGAAATAATACGAAACCTCGCTCTATGATTTGAAGGTAAAATCCTCAAATATGGAACAATAGTGACTTTTTCACGTTAATCATGTAGTTTGATATTACGCAAATATATTCATTTTTACCAATATTTCGAAACTATTTCATGTAGTTTCACGATAAGTGATTTGGCCTTCAAATCTCAGAATTTTGCATAATATTGCATTTTAAGCAAGTTTTCGTGCATTTTGTTTCGTACGAAAAATCATCGAATTTAGCAATATTTTGACGTTTATCATCCCCTTTTCCTTTATGTGATTTAAACGAAATATTATCGAATTAGGCAATATTTTGCCGTTTTTCCACGTTTTTGTGAATTTTCAGTCTATGGGTATTAATTCATTATATGTACGTTAATAATGAAGCAAACACATAATTGATTAGATAAATAACCTTAAATACTTCATTTTCAATCATCTATTTGTTTCTCGTTAAAATACTGAGTAAGATATTGAAAAGGGGAGAAGTTCGGTTTTTATTGCATATATCGACGTTTCAGCCGGAATAGAGCGGTTTTACGTGTACATCTTCCATCGGTAATATAAACGGAAAATCAGGAACATTTTAGATAATTCTAATGAAAACACATTGTTTTTTATCATTTGTATTGGAAACAACATTGTCATATGTCTTTTCTTGGATCGAAATAATACGAAACCTCGCTCTATGATTTGAAGGTAAAATCCTCAAATATGGTAAAATAGTGACTTTTTCACGTTAATCATTTACTTTGATATTACGCAAATATATTCATTTGTACCAATATTTCGAAACTATTTCATGTAGTTTCACGATAAATGATTTGGCCTTCAAATCTCAGAATTTCGCATAATATTGCATTTTAAGCAAGTTTTCGTGCATTTTGTTTCGTACGAAAAATCATCGAATTTAGCAATATTTTGACGTTTATCATCCCCTTTTCCTTTACGTGATTTAAACGAAATATTATCGAATTAGGCAATATTTTGCCGTTTTTCTACTTTTTTGTGAATTTTCCGTCTATGGGTATTAATTCATTATATGTACGATAAAAATGATGCAAACACATAATTGATTAGATAATAACCTTAAATACTTCATTTTCAATCATCTATTTGTTTCTCGTTAAAATACTGAGAAAGATATTGAAAAGGGGAGAAGTTCGGTTTTTATTGCATATATCGACGTTTCAGCCGGAATAGAGCGGTATTCGTGTACATCTTCCATCGGTAATATAAACGGAAAATCAGGAACATTTTAGATAATTCTAATGAAAACACATTGATTTGTATTGGAAACAACATTTTCATATGTCTTTTCTTGGATCGAAATAATACGAAACCTCGCTCTATGATTTGAAGTTAAAATCCTCAAATATGGTCAAATAGTGACTTTTTCACGTTAATCATGTAGTTTGATATTACGCAAATATATTCATTTTTACCAATATTTCGAAACTATTTCATATAGTTTCACGATATGTGATTTGGCCTTCAAATCTCAGAATTTCGCATAATATTGCATTTTAAGGAAGTTTTCGTGGTTTTTGTTTCGTACGAAAAATCATCGAATTTAGCAATATTTTGACGTTTATCATCCCCTTTTCCTTTACGTGATTTAAACAAAATATCATCGAATTAGGCAATATTTTGCCGTTTTCCCACGTTTTTGTGAATTTTCAGTCTATGGGTATTAATTCATTATATATACGATAAAAATGATGCAAACACATAATTGATTAGATAATAACCTTAAATACTTCCTTTTCAATCATCTATTTGTTTCTCGTTAAAATACTGAGTAAGATATTGAAAAGGGGAGAAGTTCGGTTTTTATTGCATATATCGACGTTTCAGCCGGAATAGAGCGGTTTTACGTGTACATCTTCCATCGGTAATATAAACGGAAAATCAGGAACATTTTAGATAATTCTAATGAAAACACATTGTTTTTTATCATTTGTATTGGAAACAACATTGTCATATGTCTTTTCTTGGATCGAAATAATACGAAACCTCGCTCTATGATTTGAAGGTAAAATCCTCAAATATGGAACAATAGTGACTTTTTCACGTTAATCATGTAGTTTGATATTACGCAAATATATTCATTTTTACCAATATTTCGAAACTATTTCATGTAGTTTCACGATAAGTGATTTGGCCTTCAAATCTCAGAATTTTGCATAATATTGCATTTTAAGCAAGTTTTCGTGCATTTTGTTTCGTACGAAAAATCATCGAATTTAGCAATATTTTGACGTTTATCATCCCCTTTTCCTTTACGTGATTTAAACGAAATATTATCGAATTAGGCAATATTTTGTGGTTTTTCCACGTTTTTGTGAATTTTCAGTCTATGGGTATTAATTCATTATATGTACGTTAAAAATGAAGCAAACACATAATTGATTAGATAAATAACCTTAAATACTTCATTTTCAATCATCTATTTGTTTCTCGTTAAAATACTGAGTAATATATTGAAAAGGGGAGAAGTTCGGTTTTTATTGCATATATCGACGTTTCAGCCGGAATAGAGCGGTTTTACGTGTACATCTTCCATCGGTAATATAAACGGAAAATCAGGAACATTTTAGATAATTCTAATGAAAACACATTGTTTTTTATCATTTGTATTGGAAACAACATTGTCATATGTCTTTTCTTGGATCGAAATAATACGAAACCTCGCTCTATGATTTGAAGGTAAAATCCTCAAATATGGAACAATAGTGACTTTTTCATGTTAATCATGTAGTTTGATATTACGCAAATATATTCATTTTTACCAATATTTCGAAACTATTTCATGTAGTTTCACGATAAGTGATTTGGCCTTCAAATCTCAGAATTTTGCATAATATTGCATTTTAAGCAAGTTTTCGTGCATTTTGTTTCGTACGAAAAATCATCGAATTTAGCAATATTTTGACGTTTATCATCCCCTTTTCCTTTACGTGATTTAATCTGATCACTCTCTTGAGCCTCTGATCTGATCACTCTCTTGAGCCTCGGCATCCCTCGCAAAAGTCTCTGCATCACTCTCTTGAGCCTCTGCATAACTCTCCTGAGCCTCTGCATCACTCTCTTGAGCCTCTGCATCCCTCTCTTCAGCCTCTGCAACACCCTCTTCAGCCTCTGCATCACTATCTTAAGCCTCTGCATCACTCTCTTGAGCTTCTGCATCACTCTCTTGAGCCTCTACATCCCTCACTTGAGGCTCTGCTTCACTCTCGTCAGCCTATGCATAACTCTCTTGAGTCTCTGCATCCCTCTCTTGAGCTTCTGCATCCCTCTCTTGAGCCTCTGCAACACTCTATTAAGCCTCTGCATCACTCCCTTAAGCTTCTGATTCCCTTTCTTGAGCCTCTGCATCACTCTTTCGAGCCTATGCATCATTCTCTTCATCCTCTGCATCCCTCTCTTGAGCATCTGCATCACTCTCTTGGGCCCCTGCATCCCTCTAATGAGCCTCTGCATCACTCTCTTGAGCCTCTTCATCACCCTCTTAAGCCTCTGCATCCCTATTTTGAGCCTCTGCATCCCTATTTTGAGCTTCTGCATCACTTTCTTAAGCCTCAGCATCCCTTTCTTGAGCCTCTGCATCCCTCTCTTGAACTCCTACATCTTCTCATGAGCCTCTGCATCCCTCTCTTCAGCCTTTGCATCACTCTCTTAAGCCTCTTCATCCCTCTCTTTAGCCTCTGCATCACTCTCGCAAGCCTCTGCATCACTCTCTTGAGCCTCTGCATCCCTCTCCTGAGCCTCTGCATCACTCTCTTGAGCCTGGCATCCCTCTCAAAAGTCTCTGCATCACTGGCTTGAGCCTCTGCATCACTCTCCTAAGCCTCTGCATCTCTCTCTTGAGCCTCTGCATCACTCTCTTGAGCCTCTGCATCACTCTCTTTAGCCTCTGCATCACTCTCGTGAGCCTCTGCATCACTCTCTTGAGCCACTGCAGCCCTATCTTAAGCCTCTGCATCAATCTCTTGACCCTCTGCATGACTCTCTTGAGCCTCTGCATCACTCACTTGAGCCTCTGCATCACTCTCTTGAGCCTCTGCATCACTCTCTTGATCCTTTGCATCTTTCTCTTGAGCCTCTGCATCACTCTCTTAATCCTCTGCATCACTCTCTTGAGCCTCTGCATCACTCTCTTGTGCCTCTGCATCACTCTTTTAAGCCTCTGCATCCCTCTCTTGATCCTCTGCATCACTCTCTTGAGCCTTTGCATCATTCTCTTGAGCCTCTGCATCCCTCTCTTAAGGATCTACATCATTCTCTTGAGCCTCTGCATTACTTTCTTGAGCCTATGCATCACTCTCGTGAGCCTCTGCATCCCCTCTCATAAGCCTCTGCATCACTCTCTTGAGCCTCTTCATCACCCTCTTAAGCCTCTGCATCCCTATTTTGAGCCTCTGCATCCCTATTTTGAGCCTCTGCATCACTTTCTTAATCCTCATCATCCCTTTCTTGAGCCTCTGCATCCCTCTCTTGAACTCCTACATCTTCTCATGAGCATCTGCATCCCTCTCTTCAGCCTTAGCATCACTCTCTTAAGCCTCTGCATCACTCTCGTAAACCTCTGCATCTATCTCTCTTGAGCCTCTGCATAACTCTCTTGAGCCTCTGCATCACTCTCTTGAGCCTCTGCATCCCTCTCTTCAGCCTCTGCAACACCCTCTTCAGCCTCTGCATCACTATCTTAAGCCTCTGAACCCCTCTCCTCAGCCTCTGAATCCCTCTCTTGATGCTCTGCATCCCTCTCTTGAGCCTCTGCATCCCTCTCTTGAGCCTTTGCATCACTCTCTTAAGCCTCTGCATCCCTCTCATGATCCTCTGCATCACTCACAAGAGCCTCTGCATCCCTCTCTTGTTCCTCTGCATCCCTCACTTTAGCCTCTGCATCCCTCTCTTGAGCCTCTGAATCACTCTCTTGAGCCTCTGCATCACTCTCATGAGCCCCAGCATCCCTCTCTTGAGCCTCTGCATCACTTTCTTGAGCCTCTGCATCACCCTTTTAAGCCTCTGAATCACTCTTTTGAGCCTTTGCATCACTTTCTTAAAACTCTGCATCCCTCTCTTATGCCTCTACATCACTCTCATGAGCCTCTGCATCACTCTCGTAAGCCTCTGCATCATTCTCTTGAGCCTCTGCATCCCTCTCTTGACCCTCTGCATCACTCTCTTCGGCCTCTGCATCCCTCTCTTGAGCCTCTGCATCATTCTCTTAGGCCTCTGCATCCCTCTCCTGAGCCTCTGCATCACTCTCTTGAGCCTCGGCATCCCTCTCAAAAGTCTCTGCATCACTCTCTTGAGCCTCTGCATCACTCTCTTGAGCCTCTGCATCCCTCTCTTAGGCCTCTGCATCACTCTCTTGAGACTCTGCATCCCTCTCTTTAGCCTTTGCATCACTCTCTTAAGCCTCTGCATCCCTCTCTTGAGGCTCGGCATCACTCTCAAGAGCCTCTGCAGACATATCTTGAGCCTCTGGATCCCTCTCTTGAGCCCCTGCATCCCTCTCTTGAGCCTTTGCATCCCTCTCTTGAGCCTCTGCATCCCTCACTTAAGCCTCTGAATCACTCTCTTGAGCCTCTGCATCACTCTCTTGAGCCTCTGCATCCCCTCTCATAAGCCTCTGCATCACTTTAGCCTCTGCATCACTCTCTTGAGCCTCTGCATCACTTTCTTAAGCCTCTGCATCACTCTCTTGAGCCTCTGCATCCCACTCTTGAGCCTTTGCATCATTCTCTTAAGCCTCTGCATCCCTCTCATGATCCTCTGCATCACTCTCAAGAGCCTCTGCATCACTCTCTTCAGCCTCTGCATCCCTCTCTTTAGCCTTTGCATCACTCTCTTATGCCTGTGCATCCCTCTCTTGAGGCTCTGCATCACTCTCAAGAGCCGCTGCATCCCTCTCTTGAGCCTCTTCATCCCTCTCTTGAGCCCCTGCATCCCTCTCTTGAGCCTCTGCATCCCTCTCTTCTCAGCCTCTGCATCCTTCACTTAAGCTTCTGCATCACTCTCTTCAGCCTCTGCATCACACTCTTGAGCCTCTGCATCCCCTCTCATAAGCCTCTGCATCATTCTCGTAAGCCTCTGCATCACTCTCTTGAGCTTCTGCATCACTCTCTTGAGCCTCTACTTCCCTCACTTGAGCCTCTGCATCCCTCTCTTTAGCCTCTGCATCACTCTCTTGAGCCTCTGCATAACTCTCTTGAGCCTCTGCATCACTCTCTTGAGCCTATGCATCCCTCTCTTCAGCCTCTGCAACACCCTCTTCAGCCTCTGCATCACTATCTTAAGCCTCTGAATCCCTCTCTTGAGCCTGTGAATCCCACTCTTGATGCTCTGCTTCCCTCTCTTGAGCCACTGCATCCCTCTCTTGAGCCTTTGCATCACTCTCTTAAGCCTCTGCATCCCTCTAATGATCCTCTGCATCACTCTCAAGAGCCTCTGCATCCCTCTCTTGTGCCTCTGCATCCCTCACTTTAGCCTCTGCATCCCTCTCTTGAGCCTCTGAATCACTCTCTTGAGCCTTTGCATCACTCTCATGAGCCCCAGCATCCCTCTCTTGAGCCTCTGCATCACTTTCTTGAGCCTCTGCATCACCCTTTTAGGCCTCTGAATGACTGTTTTGAGCCTTTGCATCACTTTCTTAAAACTCTGCATCCCTCTCTTAAGCCTCTACATCACTCTCTTGAGCCTCTGCATCACTCTCCTGAGCCTCTGCATCACTCTCGAAAGCCTCTGCATCACTCTCGTAAGCCTCTGCATCATTCTCTTGACCCTCTGCATCACTCTCTTTGGCCTCTGCATCCCTCTCTTGAGCCTCTGCATCATTCTCTTAGGCCTCTGCATCACTCTCTTGAGCTTCTGCATCACACTCTTGAGCCTCTGCATCCCTCTCCTGAGCCTCTGCATCACTCTCCTGAGCCTCGGCATCCCTCTCAAAAGTCTCTGCATCACTCTCTTGAGCCTCTGCATCACTCTCTTCAGCCTCTGCATCACTCTCTTGAGCCTCTGCATCCCCTCTCATAAGCCTCTGCATCACTCTCTTAAGACTCTGCATCACTCTCTTGACCTTCTGCATCACTCTCTTGAGCCTCTACGTCCCTCACTTGAGGCTCTGCTTCACTCTCGTCAGCCTCTGCATCACTCTCTTGAGCCTATGCATAACTCTCTTGAGTCTCTGCATCCCTCTCTTGAGCTTCTGCATCCCTCTCTTGAGCCTCTGCAACACTCTCTTCAGCCTCTGCATCACTCCCTTAATCCTCTGATTCCCTTTCTTGAGCCTCTGCATCACTCTTTCGAGCCTATGCATCATTCTCTTCATCCTCTGCATCCCTCTCTTGAGCATCTGCATCACTCTCTTGGGCCCCTGCATCCCTCTCATGAGCCTCTGCATCACTCTCTTGAGCCTCTTCATCACCCTCTTAAGCCTCTGCATCCCTATTTTGAGCCTCTGCATCCCTATTTTGAGCCTCTGCATCACTTTCATAAGCCTCAGCATCCCTTTCTTGAGCCTCTGCATCCCTCTCTTGAACTCCAACATCTTCTCATGAGCCTCTGCATCCCTCTCTTCAGCCTTTGCATCACTCTCTTAAGCCTCTGCATCCCTCTCTTTAGCCTCTGCATCACTCTCGTAAGCCTCTGCATCACTCTCTTGAGCCTCTGCATCCCTCTCCTGAGCCTCTGCATCACTCTCTTGAGCCTCGGCATCCCTCTCAAAATCTCTGCATCACTCGCTTGAGCCTCTGCATCACTCTCTTAAGCCTCTGCATCCCTCTCTTGAGCCTCTGCATCACTCTCTTGAGCCTCTGCATCACTCTCTTTAGCCTCTGCATCACTCTCTTGAGCCTCTGCATCACTCGCTTGAGCCTCTGTATCACTCTCTTAAGTCTCTGCATCCCTCTCTTGACCCTCTGCATGACTCTCTTGAGCCTCTGCCTCACTCTCTTGAGCACCTGCATCACTCTCTTGAGCCTCTGCATCACTCTCTTGATCCTCTGCATCACTCTCTTGAGCCTCTGCATCACTCTCTTAATCCTCTGCATCACTCTCTTGAGCCTCTGCATCACTCTCTTGTGCCTCTGCATCACTCTTTTAAGCCTCTGCATCCCTCTCTTGATCCTCTGCATCACTCTCTTGAGACCTTGCATCATTCTCTTGAGCCTCTGCATCCCTCTCTTAAGGATCTACATCATTCTCTTGAGCCTCTGCATTACTCTCCTGAGCCTATGCATCGCTCTCTTAAGCCTCTGCATCTCTCTCTTCAGCCTCGGCATCACTCTCTTTAGCTTCTGCATCCCTCTTTGAAGTCTCAGCATCCCTCTCTTGAGCATCTGCAGCAGTCTCGTGAGCCTCTGCATTATTCTCTTGAGCCTCTGCATCCCTCTCTTAGGCCTCTGCATCACTCTCTTGAGCCTCTGTATCCCTCTCTTTAGCCTTTGCATCACTCTCTTAAGCCTCTGCATCCCTCTCTTGAGCCCCTGCATCTCTCTCTTGAGCCTCTGCATCCCTCATTTAAGCCTCTGCATCACTCTCTTCAGCCTCTGCATCACTCACTTCAGCCTCTGCATCCCCTCTCATAAGCCTCTGCATCCCCTCTCATAAGCCTCTGCATCACTCTCCTAAGCCTCTGCATCACTCTCTTGAGCTTCTGCGTCACTCTCTTGAGCCTCTACGTCCCTCACTTGAGCCTCTGCTTCACTCTCCTCAGCCTCTGCATCACTCTCTTGAGCCTCTGCATAACTCTCTTGAGTCTCTGCATCCCTCTATTGAGCTTCTGCATCCCTCTCTTGAGCCTCTGCAATACTCTCTTCAGCCTCTGCATCACTCCTTTAAGCCTCTGATTCCCTTTCCTGAGCCTCTGCATCACTCTTTCGAGCCTATGCATCATTCTCTTCATCCTCTGCATCCCTCTCCTGAGCATCTGCATCACTTTCTTAGGCCCCTGCATCCCTCTCATGAGCCTCTGCGTCACTCTCTTGAGCCTCTTCATCACCCTCTTAAGCCTCTGCATCCCTATTTTGAGCCTCTGCATCCCTATTTTGAGCCTCTGCATCACTTTCTTAATCCTCAGCATCCCTTTCTTGAGCCTCTGCATTCCTCTCTTGAACTCCTACATCTTCTCATGAGCCTCTGCATCCCTCTCTTCAGCCTTTGCATCACTCTCTTAAGCCTCTGCATCCCTCTCTTTAGCCTCTGCTTCACTCTCTTGAGCTTCTGCATCACTCTCTTGAGCCTCTACTTCCCTCACTTGAGCCTCTGCATCCCTCTCTTTAGCCTCTGCATCACTCTCGTAAGCCTCTGCATCACTCTCTTGAGCCTCTGCACAACTCTCTTGAGCCTCTGCATCACTCTCTTGAGCCTTTGCATCACTCTCTTAAGCCTCTGCATCCCTCTCATGATCCTCTGCATCACTCTCAATAGCCTCTGCATCCCTCTCTTGTGCCTCTGCATCCTTCACTTTAGCCTCTGCATCCCTCTCTTGAGCCTCTGAATCACTCTCTTGAGCCTTTGCATCACTCTCATGAGCCCCAGCATCCCTCTCTTGAGCCTCTGCATCACTTTCTTGAGCCTCTGCATCACCCTTTTAAGCCTCTGAATGACTGTTTTGAGTCTTTGCATCACTTTCTTGAAACTCTGCATCCCTCTCTTAAGCCTCTACATCACTCTCTTGAGCCTCTGCATCACTCTCTTGAGCCTCTGCTTCACTCTCTTAAGCCTCTGCATCACTCTCGTAAGCCTCTGCATCATTCTCTTGACCCTCTGCATCACTCTCTTCGGCCTCTGCATCCCTCTCTTGAGCCTCTGCATCATTCTCTTAGGCCTCTGCATCACTCTCTTGAGCTTCTGCATCACTCTCTTGAGCCTCTGCATCCCTCTCCTGAGCCTCTGCATCACTCTCTTGAGCCTCGGCATCCCTCGCAAAAGTCTCTGCATCACTCTCTTGAGCCTCTGCATAACTCTCCTGAGCCTCTGCATCACTCTCTTGAGCCTCTGCATCCCTCTCTTCAGCCTCTGCAACACCCTCTTCAGCCTCTGCATCACTATCTTAAGCCTCTGCATCACTCTCTTGAGCTTCTGCATCACTCTCTTGAGCCTCTACATCCCTCACTTGAGGCTCTGCTTCACTCTCGTCAGCCTATGCATAACTCTCTTGAGTCTCTGCATCCCTCTCTTGAGCTTCTGCATCCCTCTCTTGAGCCTCTGCAACACTCTATTAAGCCTCTGCATCACTCCCTTAAGCCTCTGATTCCCTTTCTTGAGCCTCTGCATCACTCTTTCGAGCCTATGCATCATTCTCTTCATCCTCTGCATCCCTCTCTTGAGCATCTGCATCACTCTCTTGGGCCCCTGCATCCCTCTAATGAGCCTCTGCATCACTCTCTTGAGCCTCTTCATCACCCTCTTAAGCCTCTGCATCCCTATTTTGAGCCTCTGCATCCCTATTTTGAGCTTCTGCATCACTTTCTTAAGCCTCAGCATCCCTTTCTTGAGCCTCTGCATCCCTCTCTTGAACTCCTACATCTTCTCATGAGCCTCTGCATCTCTCTCTTCAGCCTTTGCATCACTCTCTTAAGCCTCTTCATCCCTCTCTTTAGCCTCTGCATCACTCTCGCAAGCCTCTGCATCACTCTCTTGAGCCTCTGCATCCCTCTCCTGAGCCACTGCATCACTCTCTTGAGCCTGGCATCCCTCTCAAAAGTCTCTGCATCACTGGCTTGAGCCTCTGCATCACTCTCCTAAGCCTCTGCATCCCTCTCTTGAGCCTCTGCATCACTCTCTTGAGCCTCTGCATCACTCTCTTTAGCCTCTGCATAACTCTCGTGAGCCTCTGCATCACTCTCTTGAGCCACTGCAGCCCTATCTTAAGCCTCTGCATCACTCTCTTGACCCTCTGCATGACTCTCTTGAGCCTCTGCATCACTCTCTTGAGCCTCTGCATCACTCTCTTGAGCCTCTGCATCACTCTCTTGATCCTTTGCATCTTTCTCTTGAGCCTCTGCATCACTCTCTTAATCCTCTGCATCACTCTCTTGAGCCTCTGCATCACTCTCTTGTGCCTCTGCATCACTCTTTTAAGCCTCTGCATCCCTCTCTTGATCCTCTGCATCACTCTCTTGAGCCTTTGCATCATTCTCTTGAGCCTCTGCATCCCTCTCTTAAGGATCTACATCATTCTCTTGAGCCTCTGCATTACTTTCTTGAGCCTATGCATCACTCTCGTGAGCCTCTGCATCCCCTCTCATAAGCCTCTGCATCACTCTCCTAAGCCTCTGCATCACTCTCTTGAGCTTCTGCGTCACTCTCTTGAGCCTCTACGTCCCTCACTTGAGCCTCTGCTTCACTCTCCTCAGCCTCTGCATCACTCTCTTGAGCCTCTGCATAACTCTCTTGAGTCTCTGCATCCCTCTATTGAGCTTCTGCATCCCTCTCTTGAGCCTCTGCAATACTCTCTTCAGCCTCTGCATCACTCCTTTAAGCCTCTGATTCCCTTTCTTGAGCCTCTGCATCACTCTTTCGAGCCTATGCATCATTCTCTTCATCCTCTGCATCCCTCTCTTGAGCATCTGCATCACTTTCTTGGGCCCCTGCATCCCTCTCATGAGCCTCTGCATCACTCTCTTGAGCCTCTTCATCACCCTCTTAAGCCTCTGCATCCCTATTTTGAGCCTCTGCATCCCTATTTTGAGCCTCTGCATCACTTTCTTAATCCTCATCATCCCTTTCTTGAGCCTCTGCATCCCTCTCTTGATCTCCTACATCTTCTCATGAGCATCTGCATCCCTCTCTTCAGCCTTAGCATCACTCTCTTAAGCCTCTGCATCCCTCTCTTTAGCCTCTGCATCACTCTCGTAAGCCTCTGCATCTATCTCTCTTGAGCCTCTGCATAATTCTCTTGAGCCTCTGCATCACTCTCTTGAGCCTCTGCATCCCTCTCTTCAGCCTCTGCAACACCCTCTTCAGCCTCTGCATCACTCTCTTGAGCCTCTTCATCACCCTCTTAATCCTCTGCATCCCTATTTTGAGCCTCTGCATCCCTATTTTGAGCCTCTGCATCACTTTCTTAATCCTCATCATCCCTTTCTTGAGCCTCTGCATCCCTCTCTTGATCTCCTACATCTTCTCATGAGCATCTGCATCCCTCTCTTCAGCCTTAGCATCACTCTCTTAAGCCTCTGCATCCCTCTCTTTAGCCTCTGCATCACTCTCGTAAGCCTCTGCATCTATCTCTCTTGAGCCTCTGCATAACTCTCTTGAGCCTCTGCATCACTCTCTTGAGCCTCTGCATCCCTCTCTTCAGCCTCTGCAACACCCTCTTCAGCCTCTGCATCACTATCTTAAGCCTCTGAACCCCTCTCCTGAGCCTCTGAATCCCTCTCTTGATGCTCTGCATCCCTCTCTTGAGCCTCTGCATCCCTCTCTTGAGCCTTTGCATCACTCTCTTAAGCCTCTGCATCCCTCTCATGATCCTCTGCATCACTCACAAGAGCCTCTGCATCCCTCTCTTGTTCCTCTGCATCCCTCACTTTAGCCTCTGCATCCCTCTCTTGAGACTCTGAATCACTCTCTTGAGCCTCTGCATCACTCTCATGAGCCCCAGCATCCCTCTCTTGAGCCTCTGCATCACTTTCTTGAGCCTCTGCATCACCCTTTTAAGCCTCTGAATCACTCTTTTGAGCCTTTGCATCACTTTCTTAAAACTCTGCATCCCTCTCTTATGCCTCTACATCACTCTCATGAGCCTCTGCATCACTCTCGTAAGCCTCTGCATCATTCTCTTGAGCCTCTGCATCCCTCTCTTGACCCTCTGCATCACTCTCTTCGGCCTCTGCATCCCTCTCTTGAGCCTCTGCATCATTCTCTTAGGCCTCTGCATCCCTCTCCTGAGCCTCTGCATCACTCTCTTGAGCCTCGGCATCCCTCTCAAAAGTCTCTGCATCACTCTCTTGAGCCTCTGCATAACTCTCTTGAGTCTCTGCATCCCTCTCTTGAGCTTCTGCATCACTCTCTTGAGCCTTTGCATCATTCTCTTGAGCCTCTGCATCCCTCTCTTAAGGATCTACATCATTCTCTTGAGCCTCTGCATTACTTTCTTGAGCCTATGCATCACTCTCGTGAGCCTCTGCATCCCCTCTCATAAGCCTCTGCATCACTCTCCTAAGCCTCTGCATCACTCTCTTGAGCTTCTGCGTCACTCTCTTGAGCCTCTACGTCCCTCACTTGAGCCTCTGCTTCACTCTCCTCAGCCTCTGCATCACTCTCTTGAGCCTCTGCATAACTCTCTTGAGTCTCTGCATCCCTCTATTGAGCTTCTGCATCCCTCTCTTGAGCCTCTGCAATACTCTCTTCAGCCTCTGCATCACTCCTTTAAGCCTCTGATTCCCTTTCCTGAGCCTCTGCATCACTCTTTCGAGCCTATGCATCATTCTCTTCATCCTCTGCATCCCTCTCCTGAGCATCTGCATCACTTTCTTAGGCCCCTGCATCCCTCTCATGAGCCTCTGCGTCACTCTCTTGAGCCTCTTCATCACCCTCTTAAGCCTCTGCATCCCTATTTTGAGCCTCTGCATCCCTATTTTGAGCCTCTGCATCACTTTCTTAATCCTCAGCATCCCTTTCTTGAGCCTCTGCATTCCTCTCTTGAACTCCTACATCTTCTCATGAGCCTCTGCATCCCTCTCTTCAGCCTTTGCATCACTCTCTTAAGCCTCTGCATCCCTCTCTTTAGCCTCTGCTTCACTCTCTTGAGCTTCTGCATCACTCTCTTGAGCCTCTACTTCCCTCACTTGAGCCTCTGCATCCCTCTCTTTAGCCTCTGCATCACTCTCGTAAGCCTCTGCATCACTCTCTTGAGCCTCTGCACAACTCTCTTGAGCCTCTGCATCACTCTCTTGAGCCTATGCATCCCTTTCTTCAGCCTCTGCAACAAACTCTTCAGCCTCTGCATCACTATCTTAAGCCTCTGAATCCCTCTCTTGAGCCTGTGAATCCCTCTCCTGATGCTCTGCATCCCTCTCTTGAGCCTCTGCATCCCTCTCTTGAGCCTTTGCATCACTCTCTTAAGCCTCTGCATCCCTCTCATGATCCTCTGCATCACTCTCAATAGCCTCTGCATCCCTCTCTTGTGCCTCTGCATCCTTCACTTTAGCCTCTGCATCCCTCTCTTGAGCCTCTGAATCACTCTCTTGAGCCTTTGCATCACTCTCATGAGCCCCAGCATCCCTCTCTTGAGCCTCTGCATCACTTTCTTGAGCCTCTGCATCACCCTTTTAAGCCTCTGAATGACTGTTTTGAGTCTTTGCATCACTTTCTTGAAACTCTGCATCCCTCTCTTAAGCCTCTACATCACTCTCTTGAGCCTCTGCATCACTCTCTTGAGCCTCTGCTTCACTCTCTTAAGCCTCTGCATCACTCTCGTAAGCCTCTGCATCATTCTCTTGACCCTCTGCATCACTCTCTTCGGCCTCTGCATCCCTCTCTTGAGCCTCTGCATCATTCTCTTAGGCCTCTGCATCACTCTCTTGAGCTTCTGCATCACTCTCTTGAGCCTCTGCATCCCTCTCCTGAGCCTCTGCATCACTCTCTTGAGCCTCGGCATCCCTCGCAAAAGTCTCTGCATCACTCTCTTGAGCCTCTGCATAACTCTCCTGAGCCTCTGCATCACTCTCTTGAGCCTCTGCATCCCTCTCTTCAGCCTCTGCAACACCCTCTTCAGCCTCTGCATCACTATCTTAAGCCTCTGCATCACTCTCTTGAGCTTCTGCATCACTCTCTTGAGCCTCTACATCCCTCACTTGAGGCTCTGCTTCACTCTCGTCAGCCTATGCATAACTCTCTTGAGTCTCTGCATCCCTCTCTTGAGCTTCTGCATCCCTCTCTTGAGCCTCTGCAACACTCTATTAAGCCTCTGCATCACTCCCTTAAGCCTCTGATTCCCTTTCTTGAGCCTCTGCATCACTCTTTCGAGCCTATGCATCATTCTCTTCATCCTCTGCATCCCTCTCTTGAGCATCTGCATCACTCTCTTGGGCCCCTGCATCCCTCTAATGAGCCTCTGCATCACTCTCTTGAGCCTCTTCATCACCCTCTTAAGCCTCTGCATCCCTATTTTGAGCCTCTGCATCCCTATTTTGAGCTTCTGCATCACTTTCTTAAGCCTCAGCATCCCTTTCTTGAGCCTCTGCATCCCTCTCTTGAACTCCTACATCTTCTCATGAGCCTCTGCATCCCTCTCTTCAGCCTTTGCATCACTCTCTTAAGCCTATTCATCCCTCTCTTTAGCCTCTGCATCACTCTCGCAAGCCTCTGCATCACTCTCTTGAGCCTCTGCATCCCTCTCCTGAGCCACTGCATCACTCTCTTGAGCCTGGCATCCCTCTCAAAAGTCTCTGCATCACTGGCTTGAGCCTCTGCATCACTCTCCTAAGCCTCTGCATCCCTCTCTTGAGCCTCTGCATCACTCTCTTGAGCCTCTGCATCACTCTCTTTAGCCTCTGCATCACTCTCGTGAGCCTCTGCATCACTCTCTTGAGCCACTGCAGCCCTATCTTAAGCCTCTGCATCACTCTCTTGACCCTCTGCATGACTCTCTTGAGCCTCTGCATCACTCTCTTGAGCCTCTGCATCACTCTCTTGAGCCTCTGCATCACTCTCTTGATCCTTTGCATCTTTCTCTTGAGCCTCTGCATCACTCTCTTAATCCTCTGCATCACTCTCTTGAGCCTCTGCATCACTCTCTTGTGCCTCTGCATCACTCTTTTAAGCCTCTGCATCCCTCTCTTGATCCTCTGCATCACTCTCTTGAGCCTTTGCATCATTCTCTTGAGCCTCTGCATCCCTCTCTTAAGGATCTACATCATTCTCTTGAGCCTCTGCATTACTTTCTTGAGCCTATGCATCACTCTCGTGAGCCTCTGCATCCCCTCTCATAAGCCTCTGCATCACTCTCCTAAGCCTCTGCATCACTCTCTTGAGCTTCTGCGTCACTCTCTTGAGCCTCTACGTCCCTCACTTGAGCCTCTGCTTCACTCTCCTCAGCCTCTGCATCACTCTCTTGAGCCTCTGCATAACTCTCTTGAGTCTCTGCATCCCTCTATTGAGCTTCTGCATCCCTCTCTTGAGCCTATGCAATACTCTCTTCAGCCTCTGCATCACTCCTTTAAGCCTCTGATTCCCTTTCTTGAGCCTCTGCATCACTCTTTCGAGCCTATGCATCATTCTCTTCATCCTCTGCATCCCTCTCTTGAGCATCTGCATCACTTTCTTGGGCCCCTGCATCCCTCTCATGAGCCTCTGCATCACTCTCTTGAGCCTCTTCATCACCCTCTTAAGCCTCTGCATCCCTATTTTGAGCCTCTGCATCCCTATTTTGAGCCTCTGCATCACTTTCTTAATCCTCATCATCCCTTTCTTGAGCCTCTGCATCCCTCTCTTGATCTCCTACATCTTCTCATGAGCATCTGCATCCCTCTCTTCAGCCTTAGCATCACTCTCTTAAGCCTCTGCATCCCTCTCTTTAGCCTCTGCATCACTCTCGTAAGCCTCTGCATCTATCTCTCTTGAGCCTCTGCATAATTCTCTTGAGCCTCTGCATCACTCTCTTGAGCCTCTGCATCCCTCTCTTCAGCCTCTGCAACACCCTCTTCAGCCTCTGCATCACTCTCTTGAGCCTCTTCATCACCCTCTTAATCCTCTGCATCCCTATTTTGAGCCTCTGCATCCCTATTTTGAGCCTCTGCATCACTTTCTTAATCCTCATCATCCCTTTCTTGAGCCTCTGCATCCCTCTCTTGATCTCCTACATCTTCTCATGAGCATCTGCATCCCTCTCTTCAGCCTTAGCATCACTCTCTTAAGCCTCTGCATCCCTCTCTTTAGCCTCTGCATCACTCTCGTAAGCCTCTGCATCTATCTCTCTTGAGCCTCTGCATAACTCTCTTGAGCCTCTGCATCACTCTCTTGAGCCTCTGCAACACCCTCTTCAGCCTCTGCATCACTATCTTAAGCCTCTGAACCCCTCTCCTGAGCCTCTGAATCCCTCTCTTGATGCTCTGCATCCCTCTCTTGAGCCTCTGCATCCCTCTCTTGAGCCTTTGCATCACTCTCTTAAGCCTCTGCATCCCTCTCATGATCCTCTGCATCACTCACAAGAGCCTCTGCATCCCTCTCTTGTTCCTCTGCATCCCTCACTTTAGCCTCTGCATCCCTCTCTTGAGACTCTGAATCACTCTCTTGAGCCTCTGCATCACTCTCATGAGCCCCAGCATCCCTCTCTTGAGCCTCTGCATCACTTTCTTGAGCCTCTGCATCACCCTTTTAAGCCTCTGAATCACTCTTTTGAGCCTTTGCATCACTTTCTTAAAACTCTGCATCCCTCTCTTATGCCTCTACATCACTCTCATGAGCCTCTGCATCACTCTCGTAAGCCTCTGCATCATTCTCTTGAGCCTCTGCATCCCTCTCTTGACCCTCTGCATCACTCTCTTCGGCCTCTGCATCCCTCTCTTGAGCCTCTGCATCATTCTCTTAGGCCTCTGCATCCCTCTCCTGAGCCTCTGCATCACTCTCTTGAGCCTCGGCATCCCTCTCAAAAGTCTCTGCATCACTCTCTTGAGCCTCTGCATCACTCTCTTGGGCCTCTGCATCCTTCTCTTGAATCTCTGCAACACTCTCTTGAATCTCTGCAACACTCTCTTGAGGCTCTGAATCACTCTCTTTAGCCTCTGCATCACTCTCTTTAGCCTCTGCATCACTCTCTTGAGCCTCTGCATCCCTCTCTTAAGCCTCTTCATCACTCTCTTGACCCTCTGCATCACTCTCTTGAGCCTCTGCATCACTCTCTTGAGCCTCTGCATCACTCTCTTGAGCCTCTGCATCACTCTCGTAATCCTCTGCATCACTCTCTTGAGCCTCTGCATCACTCTCTTGAGCCTCTGCATCACTCTTTTAAGCTTATGCATCCCTTTCGTGATCCTCTGCATCACTCTCTTGAGCCTCTGCATCATTCACTTGAGCCTCTGCATTCCTCTCCTAAGCCTCTACATCATTCTCTTGAGCCTCTGCATTACTCTCTTGAGCCTCTCCATCACTCTTTTAAGCCTCTGCATCTCTCTCTTTAGCCTCGGCATCACTCTCTTTAGCTTCTGCATCACTCTCTGGAGCCTCAGCATCCCTCACCTGAGCATCTGCAGCACTCTCGTGAGCCTCTGCATCATTCTCTTGAGCCTCTGCATCCCTCTCTTAGGCCTCTGCATCACTCTCTTGAGACTCTGCATCCCTCTCTTTATCCTTTGCATCACTCTCTTAAGCCTCTGCATCCCTCTCTTGAGGCTCGGCATCACTCTCAAGAGCCTCTGCATCCATATCTTGAGCCTCTGGATCCCTCTCTTGAGCCCCTGCATCCCTCTCTTGAGCCTTTGCATCCATCTCTTGAGCCTCTGCATCCCTCACTTAAGCCTCTGCATCACTCTCTTGAGCCTCTGCATCACTCTCTTGAGCCTCTGCATCAACTCTCATAAGCCTCTGCATCACTCACTTTAGCCTCTGCATCACTCTCTTGAGCCTCTGCATCACTTTCTTAAGCCTCTGCATCACTCTCTTGAGCCTCTGCATCCCACTCTTGAGCCTTTGCATCATTCTCTTAAGCCTCTGCATCCCTCTCATGATCCTCTGCATCACTCTCAAGAGCCTCTGCATCACTCTCTTCAGCCTCTGCATCCCTCTCTTTAGCCTATGCATCACTCTCTTATGCCTGTGCATCCCTCTCTTGAGGCTCTGCATCACTCTCAAGAGCCGCTGCATCCCTCTCTTGAGCCTCTTCATCCCTCTCTTGAGCCCCTGCATCCCTCTCTTGAGCCTCTGCATCCCTCTCTTCTCAGCCTCTGCATCCTTCACTTAAGCTTCTGCATCACTCTCTTCAGCCTCTGCATCACTCTCTTGAGCCTCTGCATCCCCTCTCATAAGCCTCTGCATCATTCTCGTAAGCCTCTGCATCACTCTCTTGAGCTTCTGCATCACTCTCTTGAGCCTCTACTTCCCTCACTTGAGCCTCTGCATCCCTCTCTTTAGCCTCTGCATCACTCTCGTAAGCCTCTGCATCACTCTCTTGAGCCTCTGCATAACTCTCTTGAGCCTCTGCATCACTCTCTTGAGCCTATGCATCCCTCTCTTCAGCCTCTGCAACACCCTCTTCAGCCTCTGCATCACTATCTTAAGCCTCTGAATCCCTCTCTTGAGCCTGTGAATCCCTCTCTTGATGCTCTGCATCCCTCTCTTGAGCCACTGCATCCCTCTCTTGAGCCTTTGCATCACTCTCTTAAGCCTCTGCATCCCTCTAATGATCCTCTGCATCACTCTCAAGATCCTCTGCATCCCTCTCTTGTGCCTCTGCATCCCTCACTTTAGCCTCTGCATCCCTCTCTTGAGCCTCTGAATCACTCTCTTGAGCCTTTGCATCACTCTCATGAGCCCCAGCATCCCTCTCTTGAGCCTCTGCATCACTTTCTTGAGCCTCTGCATCACCCTTTTAGGCCTCTGAATGACTGTTTTGAGCCTTTGCATCACTTTCCTAAAACTCTGCATCCCTCTCTTAAGCCTCTACATCACTCTCTTGAGCCTCTGCATCACTCTCCTGAGCCTCTGCATCACTCTCGAAAGCCTCTGCATCACTCTCGAAAGCCTCTGCATCATTCTCTTGACCCTCTGCATCACTCTCTTCGGCCTCTGCATCCCTCTCTTGAGCCTCTGCATCATTCTCTTAGGCCTCTGCATCACTCTCTTGAGCTTCTGCATCACACTCTTGAGCCTCTGCATCCCTCTCCTGAGCCTCTGCATCACTCTCCTGAGCCTCGGCATCCCTCTCAAAAGTCTCTGCATCACTCTCTTGAGCCTCTGCATCACTCTCTTCAGCCTCTGCATCACTCTCTTGAGCCTCTGCATCCCCTCTCATAAGCCTCTGCATCACTCTCTTAAGACTCTGCATCACTCTCTTGACCTTCTGCATCACTCTCTTGAGCCTCTACGTCCCTCACTTGAGGCTCTGCTTCACTCTCGTCAGCCTCTGCATCACTCTCTTGAGCCTATGCATAACTCTCTTGAGTCTCTGCATCCCTCTCTTGAGCTTCTGCATCCCTCTCTTGAGCCTCTGCAACACTCTCTTCAGCCTCTGCATCACTCCCTTAATCCTCTGATTCCCTTTCTTGAGCCTCTGCATCACTCTTTCGAGCCTATGCATCATTCTCTTCATCCTCTGCATCCCTCTCTTGAGCATCTGCATCACTCTCTTGGGCCCCTGCATCCCTCTCATGAGCCTCTGCATCACTCTCTTGAGCCTCTTCATCACCCTCTTAAGCCTCTGCATCCCTTTCTTGAGCCTCTGCATCCCTCTCTTGAACTCCAACATCTTCTCATGAGCCTCTGCATCCCTCTCTTCAGCCTTTGCATCACTCTCTTAAGCCTCTGCATCCCTCTCTTTAGCCTCTGCATCACTCTCGTAAGCCTCTGCATCACTCTCTTGAGCCTCTGCATCCCTCTCCTGAGCCTCTGCATCACTCTCTTGAGCCTCGGCATCCCTCTCAAAATCTCTGCATCACTCGCTTGAGCCTCTGCATCACTCTCTTAAGCCTCTGCATCCCTCTCTTGAGCCTCTGCATCACTCTCTTGAGCCTCTGCATCACTCTCTTTAGCCTCTGCATCACTCTCTTGAGCCTCTGCATCACTCGCTTGAGCCTCTGTATCACTCTCTTAAGTCTCTGCATCCCTCTCTTGACCCTCTGCATGACTCTCTTGAGCCTCTGCCTCACTCTCTTGAGCACCTGCATCACTCTCTTGAGCCTCTGCATCACTCTCTTGATCCTCTGCATCACTCTCTTGAGCCTCTGCATCACTCTCTTAATCCTCTGCATCACTCTCTTGAGCCTCTGCATCACTCTCTTGTGCCTCTGCATCACTCTTTTAAGCCTCTGCATCCCTCTCTTGATCCTCTGCATCACTCTCTTGAGCCCTTGCATCATTCTCTTGAGCCTCTGCATCCCTCTCTTAAGGATCTACATCATTCTCTTGAGCCTCTGCATTACTCTCCTGAGCCTATGCATCGCTCTCTTAAGCCTCTGCATCTCTCTCTTCAGCCTCGGCATCACTCTCTTTAGCTTCTGCATCCCTCTTTGAAGTCTCAGCATCCCTCTCTTGAGCATCTGCAGCAGTCTCGTGAGCCTCTGCATCATTCTCTTGAGCCTCTGCATCCCTCTCTTAGGCCTCTGCATCACTCTCTTGAGCCTCTGTATCCCTCTCTTTAGCCTTTGCATCACTCTCTTAAGCCTCTGCATCCCTCTCTTGAGCCCCTGCATCTCTCTCTTGAGCCTCTGCATCCCTCATTTAAGCCTCTGCATCACTCTCTTCAGCCTCTGCATCACTCTCTTCAGCCTCTGCATCCCCTCTCATAAGCCTCTGCATCCCCTCTCATAAGCCTCTGCATCACTCTCCTAAGCCTCTGCATCACTCTCTTGAGCTTCTGCATCACTCTCTTGAGCATCTACGTCCCTCACTTGAGCCTCTGCTTCACTCTCGTCAGCCTCTGCATCACTCTCTTGAGCCTCTGCATAACTCTCTTGAGTCTCTGCATCCCTCTCTTGAGCTTCTGCATCCCTCTCTTGAGCCTCTGCAACACTCTCTTCAGCCTCTGCATCACTCCTTCAATCCTCTGATTCCTTTTCGTGAGCCTCTGCATCACTCTTTCGAGCCTATGCATCATTCTCTTCATCCTCTGCATCCCTCTCTTGAGCATCTGCATCACTTTCTTGGGCCCCTGCATCCCTCTCATGAGCCTCTGCGTCACTCTCTTGAGCCTCTTCATCACCCTCTTAAGCCTCTGCATCCCTATTTTGAGCCTCTGCATCCCTATTTTGAGCCTCTGCATCACTTTCTTAATCCTCAGCATCCCTTTCTTGAGCCTCTGCATTCCTCTCTTGAACTCCTACATCTTCTCATGAGCCTCTGCATCCTTCTCTTCAGCCTTTGCATCACTCTCTTAAGCCTCTGAATCCCTCTCTTTAGCCTCTGCTTCACTCTCTTGAGCTTCTGCATCACTCTCTTGAGCCTCTACTTCCCTCACTTGAGCCTCTGCATCCCTCTCTTTAGCCTCTGCATCACTCTCGTAAGCCTCTGCATCACTCTCTTGAGCCTCTGCATAACTCTCTTGAGCCTCTGCATCACTCTCTTGAGCCTATGCATCCCTTTCTTCAGCCTCTGCAACAAACTCTTCAGCCTCTGCATCACTATCTTAAGCCTCTGAATCCCTCTCTTGAGCCTGTGAATCCCTCTCCTGATGCTCTGCATCCCTCTCTTGAGCCTCTGCATCCCTCTCTTGAGCCTTTGCATCACTCTCTTAAGCCTCTGCATCCCTCTTATGATCTTTTGCATCACTCTCAATAGCCTCTGCATCCCTCTCTTGTGCCTCTGCATCCTTCACTTTAGCCTCTGCATCCCTCTCTTGAGCCTCTGAATCACTCTCTTGAGCCTTTGCATCACTCTCATGAGCCCCAGCATCCCTCTCTTGAGCCTCTGCATCACTTTCTTGAGCCTCTGCATCACCCTTTTAAGCCTCTGAATGAGTGTTTTGAGCCTTTGCATCACTTTCTTAAAACTCTGCATCCCTCTCTTAAGCCTCTACATCACTCTCTTGAGCCTCTGCATCACTCTCTTGAGCCTCTGCTTCACTCTCTTAAGCCTCTGCATCACTCTCGTAAGCCTCTGCATCATTCTCTTGACCCTCTGCATCACTCTCTTCGGCCTCTGCATCCCTCTCTTGAGCCTCTGCATCATTCTCTTAGGCCTCTGCATCACTCTCTTGAGCTTCTGCATCACTCTCTTGAGCCTCTGCATCCCTCTCCTGAGCCTCTGCATCACTCTCTTGAGCCTCGGCATCCCTCGCAAAAGTCTCTGCATCACTCTCTTGAGCCTCTGCATCACTCTCTTCAGCCTCTGCATAACTCTCTTGTGCCTCTGCATCCCCTCTCATAAGCCTCTGCATCACTCTCTTAAGCCTCTGCATCACTCTCTTGAGCTTCTGCATCACTCTCTTGAGCCTCTACGTCCCTCACTTGAGGCTCTGCTTCACTCTCGTCAGCCTCTGCATCACTCTCTTGAGCCTCTGCATAACTCTCTTGAGTCTCTGCATCCCTCTCTTGAGCTTCTGCATCACTCTCTTGAGCCTTTGCATCATTCTCTTGAGCCTCTGCATCCCTCTCTTAAGGATCTACATCATTCTCTTGAGCCTCTGCATTACTTTCTTGAGCCTATGCATCACTCTCGTGAGCCTCTGCATCCCCTCTCATAAGCCTCTGCATCACTCTCCTAAGCCTCTGCATCACTCTCTTGAGCTTCTGCGTCACTCTCTTGAGCCTCTACGTCCCTCACTTGAGCCTCTGCTTCACTCTCCTCAGCCTCTGCATCACTCTCTTGAGCCTCTGCATAACTCTCTTGAGTCTCTGCATCCCTCTATTGAGCTTCTGCATCCCTCTCTTGAGCCTCTGCAATACTCTCTTCAGCCTCTGCATCACTCCTTTAAGCCTCTGATTCCCTTTCTTGAGCCTCTGCATCACTCTTTCGAGCCTATGCATCATTCTCTTCATCCTCTGCATCCCTCTCTTGAGCATCTGCATCACTTTCTTGGGCCCCTGCATCCCTCTCATGAGCCTCTGCATCACTCTCTTGAGCCTCTTCATCACCCTCTTAAGCCTCTGCATCCCTATTTTGAGCCTCTGCATCCCTATTTTGAGCCTCTGCATCACTTTCTTAATCCTCATCATCCCTTACTTGAGCCTCTGCATCCCTCTCTTGAACTCCTACATCTTCTCATGAGCCTCTGCATCCCTCTCTTCAGCCTTAGCATCACTCTCTTAAGCCTCTGCATCCCTCTCTTTAGCCTCTGCATCACTCTCGTAAGCCTCTGCATCTATCTCTCTTGAGCCTCTGCATAACTCTCTTGAGCCTCTGCATCACTCTCTTGAGCCTCTGCATCCCTCTCTTCAACCTCTGCAACACCCTCTTCAGCCTCTGCATCACTATCTTAAGCCTCTGAACCCCTCTCCTGAGCCTCTGAATCCCTCTCTTGATGCTCTGCATCCCTCTCTTGAGCCTCTGCATCCCTCTCTTGAGCCTTTGCATCACTCTCTTAAGCCTCTGCATCCCTCTCATGATCCTCTGCATCACTCACAAGAGCCTCTGCATCCCTCTCTTGTTCTTCTGCATCCCTCACTTTAGCCTCTGCATCCCTCTCTTGAGCCTCTGAATCACTCTCTTGACCCTCTGCATCACTCTCATGAGCCCCAGCATCCCTCTCTTGAGCCTCTGCATCACTTTCTTGAGCCTCTGCATCACCCTTTTAAGCCTCTGAATCACTCTTTTGAGCCTTTGCATCACTTTCTTAAAACTCTGCATCCCTCTCTTATGCCTCTACATCACTCTCATGAGCCTCTGCATCACTCTCGTAAGCCTCTGCATCATTCTCTTGAGCCTCTGCATCCCTCTCTTGACCCTCTGCATCACTCTCTTCGGCCTCTGCATCCCTCTCTTGAGCCTCTGCATCATTCTCTTAGGCCTCTGCATCCCTCTCCTGAGCCTCTGCATCACTCTCTTGAGCCTCGGCATCCCTCTCAAAAGTCTCTGCATCACTCTCTTGAGCCTCTGCATCACTCTCTTAAGCCTCTGCATCCTTCTCTTGAATCTCTGCAACACTCTCCTGAGGCTCTGCATCACTCTCTTTAGCCTCTGCATCTCTCTCTTGAGCCTCTGCATCACTCTCTTGAGCCTCTGCATCCCTCTCTTAAGCCTCTGCATCACTCTCTTGACCCTCTGCATCACTCTCTTGAGCCTCTGCATCACTCTCTTGAGCCTCTGCATCACTCTCTTGAGCTTCTGCATCCCTCTCATAAGCCTCTACATCCCTCTCATAAGCCTCTGCAACACTCTCTTCAGCCTCTGCATCACTCTCTTAAGCGTCTGCATCACTCTCTTCGGCCTCTGCATCGCTATCTTCAGCCTGTGCATCCCTCTCTAGATCCTATGCATCACTCTCTTGAGCCTCTGCATCACTCTCTTGATCCTCTGCATCACTCTCTTGACCCTCTGTATCACTCTCGTAATCCTCTGCATCACTCTCTTGAGCCTCTGCATCACTCTCTTGAGCCTCTGCATCACTCTTTTAAGCTTATGCATCCCTTTCGTGATCCTCTGCATCACTCTCTTGAGCCTCTGCATCATTCTCTTGAGCCTCTGCATTACTCTCTTGAGCCTCTCCATCACTCTTTTAAGCCTCTGCATCTCTCTCTTTAGCCTCGGCATCACTCTCTTTAGCTTCTGCATCACTCTCTGGAGCCTCAGCATCCCTCACCTGAGCATCTGCAGCACTCTCGTGAGCCTCTGCATCATTCTCTTGAGCCTCTGCATCCCTCTCTTAGGCCTCTGCATCACTCTCTTGAGACTCTGCATCCCTCTCTTTAGCCTTTGCATCACTCTCTTAAGCCTCTGCATCCCTCTCTTGAGGCTCTGCATCACTCTCAAGAGCCTCTGCATCCATATCTTGAGCCTCTGGATCCCTCTCTTGAGCCCCTGCATCCCTCACTTAAGCCTCTGCATCACTCTCTTGAGCCTCAGCATCACTCTCTTGAGCCTCTGCATCCCCTCTCATAAGCCTCTGCGTCACTCACTTTAGCCTCTGCATCACTCTCTTGAGCCTCTGCATCACTTTCTTAAGCCTCTGCATCACTCTCTTGAGCCTCTGCATCCCACTCTTGAGCCTTTGCATCATTCTCTTAAGCCTCTGCATCCCTCTCATGATCCTCTGCATCACTCTCAAGAGCCTCTGCATCACTCTCTTCAGCCTCTGCATCCCTCTCTTAAGCCTCTGCATCATTCTCCTAAGCATCTGCATCACTCTCTTCAGCCTCTGCATCACTCTCTTGAGCATCCCCTTTTCCTTTATGTGATTTAAACAAAATATCATCGAATTAGGCAATATCTTGCCGTTTTTCCACGTTTTTGTGAATTTTCAGTTTATTGGTATTAATTCATTATATATACGATAAAAATGATGCAAACATAATTGATTAGATAATAACCTTAAATACTTCATTTTCAATCAACTATTTGTTTCTCGTTAAAATACTGAGTAAGATATTGAAAAGGGAAGAAGTTCTGTTTTTGTTGCATATATCGACGTTTCAGCAGGATTAGAGCGGTTTTACGTGTACATCTTCCATCGGTAATATAAACGGAAAATCAAGAACATTTTAGTTAATTCTAATGAAAACACATTGTTTTTTTATCATTTGTATTGGAAACAACATTGTCATATGTCTTTTCTTGGATCTAAATAATACGAAACCTCGCTCAATGATCTGAAGGTAAAATCCTCAAATATGGTAAAATAGTGACTTTTTCACGTTAATCATGTAGTTTGATATTACGCAAATATATCTGCATCCCTTTCTTGAGCCTCTGCCTCGCTCTCTTGAACTCTTGCATCCCTTTCATGAGCCTCTGCATCCCTCTCTTGAGCCTTTGCATCACTCTCTTAAGCCTCTGCATCCCTCTCTTGAGCCTCTGCATCACTCTCGCAAGCCTCTGCATCACTCTCGTGAGCCTCTGCATAACTCTCTTGAGTCTCTGAATCACTCTCTTGAGCCTCTGCATCCCTCTCGTGAGTCTCTGCATCACTCTCTTTAAGCCTCTGCATCACTCAATTAAGCCTCTGCATCACTCTCTTCAGCCTCTGCATCCCTCTCTTGAGCCTCTGCATCATTCTCCTAAGCCTCTGCATCACTCTCTTAAGCCTCTGCATCACTCTCTTGAGCTTCAGCATTACTCTCTAGCGTCTACATTCCTCTCTTGAGCCTCTGCATCACTCTCGTAAGCCTCTGAATCACTCTCTTAAAACTCTGCATAACTCTTTTGAGTCTCTGCATCACTCTCTTGAGCCTCTGCATCCCACTCTTTAGCTTCTGCAACACTCTCTTCAGACTCTGCATCACTCTCTTAAGCCTCTGCATCCCTCTCTAGAGCCTCTGAATCCCTCTCTTGAGCCTCTGCATCACTCTCACGAACCTGTGCATCACTCTCTTCATCCTCTGCATCCCTCTCTTAAGCATCTGCATCACTCTCTTGAGCCTCTGCATCACTCTTTTGAGCCTCTGCATCCCTCTCTTCAGCCTCTGCATCACTCTCTTAAGCCTCTTCATCACTCTTTTTAGCCTCTGCATCACTCTCATGATCCTCTGCATCACTTTCTTGAGCCTCTGCATCACCCTCTTGATTCTCTACATCACTCTCTACAGCTTCTGCATCACTCTCGTGAGCCTCTGCATCACTCTTTTAAGCTTCTGCATCTCACTCTTAAACCTCTGCATCACTCTCTTGAGCCTCTGCATCATTCTCTTGAGCCTCTGCATCCCTCTCTTAAGCGTCTACATCATTCTCTTGAGCCTCTGCATTACTCCCTTGAGCCTCTGCATCAGTCTCTTAAGCCTCTGCATCTCTCTCTTGAGCCTCTGCTGCACTCGCTTGAGCCTCTGCATCATTCTCTTGAGCCTCTTCATCCCTCTCTTAAGCCTCTGCATCACTCTCTTGAGCCTCTGCATCACTCTCTTGAGTCTCTGCATTCCTCTCTTAAGCCTCTGCATCCCCTGTCTTGAGCATCTGCATCACTCTCTTGAGTCTCTTCATCCCTCTCTTAAGCCTCTGCATCCCCTGTCTAGAGCCTCTGCATCACTCCTTTGAGTCTCTTCATCCCTCTCTTAAGCCTCTGCATCATTCTCTTCAGCCCCTGCATCACTTTCTTAAGCCTCTGCATCATTCTCTTCAGCCTCTGCATCACTCTTTTAAGTCTCTGCATCATTCTCCTCAGCATCTGCATCCCTCTCTTAAGCCTCTGCATCACACTCTTCAGCCTCTGCATCCCTCTCTTAAGCCTCTGCATCACTCTCTTGACCCTCTGCATCCTTCTCGTAAGCCTCTGTATAATTCCCTTGAGCTCCTGCATCATTCTCTTGTGCCTCTGTATCACTCTTTTGAACCTCTGCATCACTCTCTTAAGCCTCTGCATCTCTCTCTTCAGCCTCTGCATCACTCTCTTGTGCCTCTGCATCCCTCTCTGGAGCCTCAGCATCCATCTCTTGATCCTCTGCAGCACTCTCTTGAGCCTCTGCATCATTCTCTTGAGCGTCTGCATCCCTCTCTTAAGCCTCTGCATCACTCTCCTGATCCTCTGCATCCCTCTCTTAAGCCTCTGCATCACTCTCTTGAGCCTCTTCATCCCTCTCTTGAACTCCTGCATCCCTCTCATGAGCCTCTCCATCCCTCTATAGAGCATTTACATCACTTTCTTCAGCCTCTGCATCCCTCTCTTGAGCTTCTGCATCACTCTCAAGAGTCTCCGCATCCCTCTCTTGAGCCTCTGCATCCCTCTCTTGAGCCCCTGCATCCCTCACTTGAGCCTCAACATCCCTCTCATGAGCCTCTCCATCCCTCTATTGAGCCTTTGCATCCCTCTCTTAAGCCTCTGCATTATTTTCTTCAGCCTCTGCATCACTCTCTTAAGCCTCTGCATCATTCTCTTCAGCCTCTGCATGACCCTCTTGAGCCTCTGCATCACTCTCCTGAGCATCTGCATCACACTTTTAAGCCTCTGCATCATTCTCCTCAGTCTCTGCATCCTTCTCGTAAGCCTCTGCATCACTCTCTTCAGCCTCTGCATCCCTCTTTTAAGCCTCTGCATCATTCTCTTCAGCTTCTGCATTCCTCTCCTAAGCCTCTGCATCACTCTCTTGACCCTCTGCATCCCTCTCTTAAGCCTCTGCATCATTCTCTTGAGCACCTGCACCATTCTCTAGAGCCTCTGCATCCCTCTCTTAAGCCTCTACATCATTCTCTTGTGCCTCTGCATCACTCTCTTGAACCTCTGCATCACTCTCTTAAGCCTCTGCATTTCTCTCTTCAGCCTCTGCATCACTCTCTTGAGCTTCTGCATCCCTCTCTGGAGCCTCAGCATCCCTCTCTTGAGCCTCTGCAGCACTTTCTTGAGCCTCTGTATCATTCTCTTGAGCCTCTGCATCCCTCTCTTAAGCCTCTACATCATTCTCTTGAGCCTCTGCATTATTCTCTTGAGCTTCTGCATCACTCTCTTAAGCCTCTGCATCTCTATCTTGAGCCTCTGCATCACTCTCTTGAGCCTCTGCATCCCTCTCTGGAGCCTCAGCATCCCTCTCTTGAGCCTCTGCATCCCTCTCTTAAGCCTCAGCATCACTCTCTTGAGGCTTTGCATCACTTTCTTGAGCCTCTGCATCCCTCTCTTAAGCCTCTGCAACACTCTCTTCAGCCTCTGCATCACTCTCTTAAGCCTCTGCATCACTCTCTTGAGCATCTGCATCACTCTCTAGAGCCTCTGCATCACTCGAGCCTCTGCAACACTCTCTTCAGTCTCTGTATCTCTCTCTTAAGCCTCTGAATAACTCTTTCGAGCCTCTGCATCACTCTCTCGAGCCTCTGCATCACTCTCGTGATCATCTGCATCACTCTCTTCAGCTTCTGCATCACTCTCTTAATCCTCTGCATCCCTTTTTTGAGCCTCAACATCACTCTCTTAAGCCTCTGCATCCCTCTCTTGAGCCTCTGCGTCACTCTCAAGAGCCTCTGCATCCCTCTCTTTTGCCTCTGCATCCCTCTCTTTTGCCTCTGCATCCCTCACTTGAAACTCTGCATCCCTCTCCTGAGCCCCTGCATCCCTCTCTTGAGCTTCTGCATCCCTCTCTTGGGCCTCTGCATCACTCTCTTGAGCCTCTGCATCACTCCCTTGAGCCTCTGCATCACTCTTTTAAGCTTATGCATCCCTTTCGTGATCCTCTGCATCACTCTCTTGAGCCTCTGCATCATTTTCTTGAGCCTCTGCATCCCTCTCCTAAGACTCTACATCATTCTCTTGAGCCTCTGCATTACTCTCTTGAGCCTCTCCATCACTCTTTTAAGCCTCTGCATCTCTCTCTTTAGCCTCGGCATCACTCTCTTTAGCTTCTGCATCACTCTCTGGAGCCTCAGCATCCCTCACCTGAGCATCTGCAGCACTCTCGTGAGCCTCTGCATCCCTCTCTTAGGCCTCTGCATCACTCTCTTGAGACTCTGCATCCCTCTCTTTAGCCTTTGCATCACTCTCTTAAGCCTCTGCATCCCTCTCTTGAGGTTCTGCATCACTCTCTTGAGCCCCTGCATCCCTCTCTTGAGCCTTTGCATCCCTCTCTTGAGCCTCTGCATCCCTCACTTAAGCCTCTGCATCACTCTCTTGAGCCTCTGCATCACTCTCTTGAGCCTCTACATCACTTTCTTAAGCCTCTGCATCACTCTCTTGAGCCTCTGCATCCCACTCTTGAGCCTTTGCATCATTCTCTTTAGCCTCTGCATCACTCTCATGATCCTCTGCATCACTCTCAAGAGCCTCTGCATCACTCTCTTCAGCCTCTGCATCCCTCTCTTGAGCCTCTGCATCATTCTCCTAAGCATCTGCATCACTCTCTTCAGCCTCTGCATCACTCTCTTGAGCATCCCCTTTTCCTTTATGTGATTTAAACAAAATATCATCGAATTAGGCAATATCTTGCCGTTTTTCCACGTTTTTGTGAATTTTCAGTTTATTGGTATTAATTCATTATATATACGATAAAAATGATGCAAACATAATTGATTAGATAATAACCTTAAATACTTCATTTTCAATCAACTATTTGTTTCTCGTTAAAATACTGAGTAAGATATTGAAAAGGGAAGAAGTTCTGTTTTTGTTGCATATATCGACGTTTCAGCAGGATTAGAGCGGTTTTACGTGTACATCTTCCATCGGTAATATAAACGGAAAATCAAGAACATTTTAGTTAATTCTAATGAAAACACATTGTTTTTTTATCATTTGTATTGGAAACAACATTGTCATATGTCTTTTCTTGGATCTAAATAATACGAAACCTCGCTCAATGATTTGAAGGTAAAATCCTCAAATATGGTAAAATAGTGACTTTTTCACGTTAATCATGTAGTTTGATATTACGCAAATATATCTGCATCCCTTTCTTGAGCCTCTGCCTCGCTCTCTTGAACTCTTTCATCCCTTTCATGAGCCTCTGCATCCCTCTCTTGAGCCTTTGCATCACTCTCTTAAGCCTCTGCATCCCTCTCTTGAGCCTCTGCATCACTCTCGCAAGCCTCTGCATCACTCTCGTGAGCCTCTGCATAACTCTCTTGAGTCTCTGAATCACTCTCTTGAGCCTCTGCATCCCTCTCATGAGTCTCTGCATCACTCTCCTTAAGCCTCTGCATCACTCAATTAAGCCTCTGCATCACTCTCTTCAGCCTCTGCATCCCTCTCTTGAGCCTCTGCATCATTCTCCTAAGCCTCTGCATCACTCTCTTAAGCCTCTGCATCACTCTCTTGAGCTTCAGCATCACTCTCTAGCGTCTACGTTCCTCTCTTGAGCCTCTGCATCACTCTCGTAAGCCTCTGAATCACTCTCTTAAAACTCTGCATAACTCTTTTGAGTCTCTGCATCACTCTCTTGAGCCTCTGCATCCCACTCTTTAGCTTCTGCAACACTCTCTTCAGACTCTGCATCACTCTCTTAAGCCTCTGCATCCCTCTCTAGAGCCTCTGAATCCCTCTCTTGAGCCTCTGCATCACTCTCACGAACCTGTGCATCACTCTCTTCATCCTCTGCATCCCTCTCTTAAGCATCTGCATCACTCTCTTGAGCCTCTGCATCACTCCCTTGAGCCTCTGCATCCCTCTCTTCAGCCCCTGCATCACTCTCTTAAGCCTCTTCATCACTCTTTTTAGCCTCTGCATCACTCTCATGATCCTCTGCATCACTTTCTTGAGCCTCTGCATCACCCTCTTGAGCCTCTACATCACTCTCTACAGCTTCTGCATCACTCTCGTGAGCCTCTGCATCACTCTTTTAAGCTTCTGCATCTCACTCTTAAACCTCTGCATCACTCTCCTGAGCCTCTGCATCATTCTCTTGAGCCTCTGCATCCCTCTCTTAAGCCTCTACATCATTCTCTTGAGCCTCTGCATTACTCCCTTGAGCCTCTGCATCAGTCTCTTAAGCCTCTGCATCTCTCTCTCTTGAGCCTCTGCTGCACTCGCTTGAGCCTCTGCAACATTCTCATGAGCCTCTTCATCCCTCTCTTAAGCCTCTGCATCACTCTCTTGAGCCTCTGCATCACTCTCTTGAGTCTCTGCATTCCTCTCTTAAGCCTCTGCATCCCCTGTCTTGAGCCTCTGCATCACTCTCTTGAGTCTCTTCATCCCTCTCTTAAGCCTCTGCATCCCCTGTCTAGAGCCTCTGCATCACTCCTTTGAGTCTCTTCATCCCTCTCTTAAGCGTCTGCATCATTCTCTTCAACCCCTGCATCACTTTCTTAAGCCTCTGCATCATTCTCTTCAGCCTCTGCATCACTCTCTTGAGCCTCTGCATCCCTCTCTTAAGCCTCTGCATCACTCTCTTCAGCCTCTGCATCCCTCTCTTAAGCCTCTGCATCACTCTCTTGACCCTCTGCATCCTTCTCGTAAGCCTCTGTATAATTCCCTTGAGCTCCTGCATCATTCTCTAGAGCCTCTGTGTCCCTCTCTTAAGCCTCTGCATCATTCTCTTGTGCCTCTGTATCACTCTCTTGAACCTCTGCATCACTCTCTTAAGCCTCTGCATCTCTCTCTTCACCCTCTGCATCACTCTCTTGTGCCTCTGCATCCCTCTCTGGAGCCTCAGCATCCATCTCTTGATCCTCTGCAGCACTCTCTTGAGCCTCTGCATCATTCTCTTGAGCCTCTGCATCCCTCTCTTAAGCCTCTGCATCACTCTTCTGAGCCTCTGCATCCCTCTATTAAGCCTCTGCATCACTCTCTTGAGCCTCTTCATCCCTCGCTTGAACTCCTGCATCCCTCTCATGAGCCTCTCCATCCCTCTATAGAGCATTTACATCACTCTCTTAAGCCTCTGCATCCCTCTCTTGAGCCTCTGCATCACTCTCAAGAGTCTCCGCATCCCTCTCTTGAGCCTCTGCATCCCTCTCTTGAGCCCCTGCATCCCTCACTTGAGCCTCAACATCCCTCTCATGAGCCTCTCCATCCCTCTATTGAGCCTTTGCATCCCTCTCTTAAGCCTCTGCATTATTTTCTTCAGCCTCTGCATCACTCTCTTAAGCCTCTGCATCATTCTCTTCAGCCTCTGCATGACCCTCTTGAGCCTCTGCATCAATCTTCTGAGCCTCTGCATCACACTTTTAAGCCTCTGCATCATTCTCCTCAGTCTCTGCATCCTTCTCGTAAGCCTCTGCATCACTCTCTTTAGCCTATGCATCACTCTCTTCTGCCTCTGCATCCCTCTTTTAAGCCTCTGCATCATTCTCTTCAGCTTCTGCATTCCTCTCTTAAGCCTCTGCATCACTCTCTTGACCCTCTGCATCCCTCTCTTAAGCCTCTGCATCATTCTCTTGAGCACCTGCATCATTCTCTAGATCCTCTGCATCCCTCTCTTAAGCCTCTACATCATTCTCTTGTGCCTCTGCATCACTCTTGAACCTCTGCATCACTCTCTTAAGCCTCTGCATTTCTCTCTTCAGCCTCTGCATCACTCTCTTGAGCTTCTGCATCCCTCTCTGGAGCCTCAGCATCCCTCTCTTGAGCCTCTGCAGCACTTTCTTGAGCCTCTGTATCATTCTCTTGAGCCTCTGCATCCCTCTCTTAAGCCTCTACATCATTCTCTTGAGCCTCTGCATTACTCTCTTGAGCTTCTGCATCACTCTCTTAAGCCTCTGCATCTCTATCTTGATCCTCTGCATCACTCTCTTGAGCCTCTGCATCCCTCTCTGGAACCTCAGCATCCCTCTCTTGAGCCTCTGCATCCCTCTCTTAAGCCTCAGCATCACTCTCTTGAGGCTTTGCATCACTTTCTTGAACCTCTGCATCCCTCTCTTAAGCCTCTGCAACACGCTCTTCAGCATCTGCATCACTCTCTTAAGCCTCTGCATCACTCTCTTGAGCATCTGCATCACTCTCTAGAGCCTCTGCATCACTCGAGCCTCTGCAACACTCTCTTCAGTCTCTGCATCACTCTCTTAAGCCTCTGAATAACTCTTTCGAGCCTCTGCATCACTCTCTCGAGCCTCTGCATCACTCTCGTGATCATCTGCATCACTCTTTTCAGCTTCTGCATCACTCTCTTAATCCTCTGCATCCCTTTTTTGAGCATCAACATCACTCTCTTAAGCCTCTGCATCCCTCTCTTGAGCCTCTGCGTCACTCTCAAGAGCCTCTGCATCCCTATCTTTTGCCTCTGCATCCCTCTCTTTTGCCTCTGCATCCCTCACTTGAAACTCTGCATCCCTCTCCTGAGCCCCTGCATCCCTCTCTTGAGCTTCTGCATCCCTCTCTTGGGCCTCTGCATTCCTCTCTTAAGCCTCTGCATCACTATCTTAAGCCTCTGCACCTCTCTCGTAAGCCTCTGAATCACTCTCTTGAGCCTCTGCATCCCTCTCTTGAACTCCTGCATCCCTCTCATGAGCCACTGCATCCCTCGCTTGAGCCTTTGTATCACTCTCTTAAGCCTCTGCATCCCTCTGTTGAGCCTCTGCATCACTCTCAAGAGCCTCTGCATCTCTCTCTTGTGCCTCTGCATCCCTCACTTGAGCCTCTGCATCCCTCTCCTGAGCCTCTGCATCCCTCTCTTGAGCCTCTGCATCCTTCTCATTGAGCCTCTACCTCCCTCTCTTAAGCCTCTGCATCACTCCCTTGAGCCTCTGCATCACTCGCTTGAGCCTCTGCATCACTCTCTTGAGTCTCTGCATCCCTCTCTTGAGCCTCTGCATCCCTCTCTTGAGCCTCTGCCTCCCTCTCTTAAGCCTCTGCATCCCCTTTCTTGAGCCTCTGCATCACTCTCTTGAGTCTCTTTATCCCTCTCTTAAGCCTCTGCATCATTCTCTTCAGCCTCTGCATCACTCTCTTATGCCTCTGCATCATTCTCTTCAGCCTCTGCATCACTCTCTTCAGCCTCTGCATCACTCTCCTGAGCCTCTGCATCACTCTTTTAAGCCTCTGCATCATTCTCTTCAGCCTCTGCATCCCTCTCTTAAGCCTCTGCATCATTCTCTTCAGCCTCTGCATCCCTCTCTTAAGCCTCTGCATCGTTCTCTTCAGCCTCTGCATTCCTCTATTAAGCCTCTGGATCACTCTCTTGACCCTCTGCATCCCTCTCTTAAGCCTCTGCATCATTCTCTTGAGCCCCTGCATCATTCACTACAGCCTCTGCATCCCTCTTATAAGCCTCTACATCATTCTCTTGTGCCTCTGCATCACTCTCTTGAACATCTGCATCACTCTCTTAAGCCTCTGGATCACTCTCTTGACCCTCTGCATCCCTTTCTGGAGCCTCAGCATCCCTCTCTTCAGCCTCTGCATCACTCTCTTGAGGCTCTGCATCACCCTCTTTTGCCTCGAATTTAGCAATATTTTGACGTTTATCATCCCGTTTTCCTCTATGTGATTTAAACAAATATCAACGAATTAGGCAATATTTTGCCGTTTTTCCACGTTTTTGTGAATTTTCAGTTTATTGGTATTAATTCATTATATATACGATAAAAATGATGCAAACATAAAATTGATTAGATAATAACCTTAAATACTTCATTTTCAATCAACTATTTGTTTCTCGTTAAAATACTGAGTAAGATATTAAAAAGGGAAGAAGCTCTGTTTTTATTGCATATATCGACGTTTCAGCCGGAATCTCTTGAGCCTCTGCATCCCTCTCTTGAGCCTTTGCATCACTCTCTTAAGCTTCTGCATCCCTCTCATGATCCTCTGCATCACTCTCAAGAGCCTTTGCATCCCTCTCTTGTGCCTCTGAATCCCTCACTCTAGCCTCTGCATCCCTCTCTTGAGCCTCTGAATCACTCTCTTGAGCCTCTGCATCACTCTCATGAGCCCCAGCATCCCTCTCTTGATCCTCTGCATCACTCTCTTGAGCCTCTGCATCATTCTCTTGAACCTCTGCATCCCTCTCTTAAGTATCTACATCATTCTCTTGAGCCTCTGCATTACTCTCTTGAGCCTATGCATCACTCTCTTAAGCCTCTGCATCTCACTCTTCAGCCACGACATCACTCTCTTTACCTTCTTCATCACCTTTGGAGCCTCAGCATCCCTCTCTTGAGCATCTGCAGCACTCTCGTGAGCCTCTGCATCATTCTCTTGAGCCTCTGCATCCCTCTCTTATGCCTCTGCATCACTCTCTTGAGCCTCTGCATCCCTCTCTTGAGGCTCTGCATCACTCTCAAGAGCCGCTGCATCCCTCTCTTGAGCCTCTTCATCCCTCTCTTGAGCCCCTGCATCCCTCTCTTGAGCCTCTGCATTCCTCTCTTCTCAGCCTCTGCATCCTTCACTTAAGCTTCTGCATCACTCTCTTCAGCCTCTGCATCACTCTCTTGAGCCTCTGCATCCCCTCTCATAAGCCTCTGCATCATTCTCGTAAGCCTCTGCATCACTCTCTTGAGCTTCTGCATCACTCTCTTGAGCCTCTACTTCCCTCACTTGAGCCTCTGCATCCCTCTCTTTAGCCTCTGCATCACTCTCGTAAGCCTCTGCATCACTCTCTTGAGCCTCTGCATAACACTCTTGAGCCTCTGCATCACTCTCTTGAGCCTATGCATCCCTCTCTTCAGCCTCTGGCAACACCCTCTTCAGCCTCTGCATCACTATCTTAAGCCTCTGAATCCCTCTCTTGAGCCTGTGAATCCCTCTCTTGATGCTCTGCATCCCTCTCTTGAGCCTCTGCATCCCTCTCATGATCCTCTGCATTACTCTCAAGAGCCTCTGCATCCCTCTCTTGTGCCTCTGCATCCCTCACTTTAGCCTCTGCATCCCTCTCTTGAGCCTCTGAATCACTCTCTTGAGCCTTTGCATCACTCGCATGAGCCCCAGCATCCCTCTCTTGAGCCTCTGCATCACTTTCTTGAGCCTCTGCATCACCCTTTTAAGCCTCTGAATGACTGTTTTGCGCCTTTGCATCACTTTCTTAAAAACTCTGCATCCCTCTCTTAAGCCTCTACATCACTCTCTTGAGCCTCTGCATCACTCTCGAAAGCCTCTGCATCACTCTCGTAAGCCTCTGCATCATTCTCTTGACCCTCTGCATCACTCTCTTCGGCCTCTGCATCCCTCTCTTGAGCCTCTGCATCATTCTCTTAGGCCTCTGCATCACTCTTTTGAGCTTCTGCATCACACTCTTGAGCCTCTGCATCCCTCTCCTGAGCCTCTGCATCATTCTCTTGAGCCTCGGCATCCCTCTCAAAAGTCTCTGTATCACTCTCTTGAGCCTCTGCATCACTCTCTTCAGCCTCTGCATCACTCTCTTGAGCCTCTGCATCCCCTCTCATAAGCCTCTGCATCACTCTCTTAAGATTCTGCATCACTCTCTTGACCTTCTGCATCACTCTCTTGAGCCTCTACGTCCCTCACTTGAGGCTCTGCTTCACTCTCGTCAGCCTCTGCATCACTCTCTAGAGCCTATGCATAACTCTCTTGAGTCTCTGCATCCCTCTCTTGAGCTTCTGAATCCCTCTCTTGAGCCTCTGCAACACTCTCTTCAGCCTCTGCATCACTCCCTTAATCCTCTGATTCCCTTTCTTGAGCCTCTGCATCTCTCTTTCGAGCCTATGCATCATTCTCTTCATCCTCTGCATCCCTCTCTTGAGCATCTGCATCACTCTCTTGAGCCTCTTCATCACCCTCTTAAGCCTCTGCATCCCTATTTTGAGCCTCTGCATCCCTATTTTGAGCCTCTGCATCACTTTCATAAGCCTCAGCATCCCTTTCTTGAGCCTCTGCATCCCTCTCTTGAACTCCAACATCTTCTCATGAGCCTCTGCATCCCTCTCTTCAGCCTTTGCATCACTCTCTTAAGCCTCTGCATCCCTCTCTTTAGCCTCTGCTTCACTCTCTTGAGCTTCTGCATCACTCTCTTGAGCCTCTACTTCCCTCACTTGAGCCTCTGCATCCCTCTCTTTAGCCTCTGCATCACTCTCGTAAGCCTTTGCATCACTCTCTTGAGCCTCTGCATAACTCTCTTGAGCCTCTGCATCACTCTCTTGAGCCTATGCATCCCTTTCTTCAGCCTCTGCAACAAACTCTTCAGCCTCTGCATCACTATCTTAAGCCTCTGAATCCCTCTCTTGAGCCTGTGAATCCCTCTCCTGATGCTCTGCATCCCTCTCTTGAGCCTCTGCATCCTTCTCTTGAGCCTTTGCATCACTCTCTTAAGCCTCTGCATCCCTCTCATGATCCTCTGCATCACTCTCAATAGCCTCTGCATCCCTCTCTTGTGCCTCTGCATCCTTCACTTTAGCCTCTGCATCCCTCTCTTGAGCCTCTGAATCACTCTCTTGAGCCTTTGCATCACTCTCATGAGCCCCAGGATCCCTCTCTTGAGCCTCTGCATCACTCTCTTGAGCCTCTGCATCACTCTCGTAAGCCTCTGCATCACTCTCGTAAGCCTCTGCATCATTCTCTTGACCCTCTGCATCACTCTCTTCGGCCTCTGCATCCCTCTCTTGAGCCTCTGCATCATTCTCTTAGGCCTCTGCATCACTCTCTTGAGCTTCTGCATCACTCTCTTGAGCCTCTGCATCCCTCTCCTGAGCCTCTGCATCACTCTCTTGAGCCTCGGCATTCCTAGCAAAAGTCTCTGCATCACTCTCTTGAGCCTCTGCATCACTCTCTTCAGCCTCTGCATAACTCTCTTGTGCCTCTGCATCCCCCTCTCATAAGCCTCTGCATCACTCTCTTAAGCCTCTGCATCACTCTCTTGAGCTTCTGCATCACTCTCTTGAGCCTCTACGTCCCTCACTTGAGGCTCTGCTTCACTCTCGTCAGCCTCTGCATCACTCTCTTGAGCCTATGCATAACTCTCTTGAGTCTCTGCATCCCTCTCTTGAGCTTCTGCATCCCTCTCTTGAGCCTATGCATCATTCTCTTCATCCTCTGCATCCCTCTCTTGAGCATCTGCATCACTTTCTTGGGCCCCTGCATCCCTCTCATGAGCCTCTGCGTCACTCTCTTGAGCCTCTTCATCACCCTCTTAAGCCTCTGCATCCCTATTTTGAGCCTCTGCATCCCTATTTTGAGCCTCTGCATCACTTTCTTAATCCTCAGCATCCCTTTCTTGAGCCTCTGCATTCCTCTCTTGAACTCCTACATCTTCTCATGAGCCTCTGCATCCTTCTCTTCAGCCTTTGCATCACTCTCTTAAGCCTCTGCATCCCTCTCTTTAGCCTCTGCATCACTCTCGTAAGCCTCTGCATCACTCTCTTGAGCCTCTGCATCCCTCTCCTGAGCCTCTGCATCACTCTCTTGAGCCTCGGCATCCCTCTCAAAATCTCTGCATCACTCGCTTGAGCCTCTGCATCACTCTCTTAAGCCTCTGCATCCCTCTCTTGAGCCTCTGCATCACTCTCTTGAGCCTCTGCATCACTCTCTTTAGCCTCTGCATCACTCTCTTGAGCCTCTGCATCACTCTCTTGAGCCTCTGCAGCCCTATCTTAAGCCTCTGCATCACTCTCTTGACCCTCTGCATGACTCTCTTGAGCCTCTGCCTCACTCTCTTAAGCACCTGCATCACTCTCTTGAGCCTCTGCATCACTCTCTTGATCCTCTGCATCACTCTCTTGAGCCTCTGCATCACTCTCTTAATCCTCTGCATCACTCTCTTGAGCCTCTGCATCACTCTCTTGTGCCTCTGCATCACTCTTTTAAGCCTCTGCATCCCTCTCTTGATCCTCTGCATCACTCTCTTGAGCCCTTGCATCATTCTCTTGAGCCTCTGCATCCCTCTCTTAAGGATCTACATCACTCTCTTGAGCCTCTGCATTACTCTCCTGAGCCTATGCATCGCTCTCTTAAGCCTCTGCATCTCTCTCTTCAGCCTCGGCATCACTCTCTTTAGCTTCTGCATCCCTCTTTGAAGTCTCAGCATCCCTCTCTTGAGCATCTGCAGCAGTCTCGTGAGCCTCTGCATCATTCTCTTGAGCCTCTGCATCCCTCTCTTAGGCCTCTGCATCACTCTCTTAATCCTCTGCATCACTCTCTTGAGCCTCTGCATCACTCTCTTGTGCCTCTGCATCACTCTTTTAAGCCTCTGCATCCCTCTCTTGATCCTCTGCATCACTCTCTTGAGCCCTTGCATCATTCTCTTGAGCCTCTGCATCCCTCTCTTAAGGATCTACATCACTCTCTTGAGCCTCTGCATTACTCTCCTGAGCCTATGCATCGCTCTCTTAAGCCTCTGCATCTCTCTCTTCAGCCTCGGTATCACTCTCTTTAGCTTCTGCATCCCTCTTTGAAGTCTCAGCATCCCTCTCTTGAGCATCTGCAGCAGTCTCGTGAGCCTCTGCATCACTCTCTTGAGCCTCCGCATCCCTCTCTTTAGCCTTTGCATCACTCTCTTAAGCCTCTGCATCCCTCTCGTGAGCCCCTGCATCCCTCTCTTGAGCCTCTGCATCCCTCATTTAAGCCTCTGCATCACTCTCTTCAGCCTCTGCATCACTCTCTTCAGCCTCTGCATCCCCTCTCATAAGCCTCTGCATCACTCTCCTAAGCCTCAGCATCACTCTCTTGAGCTTCTGCATCACTCTCTTGAGCCTCTACGTCCCTCACTTGAGCCTCTGCTTCACTCTCGTCAGCCTCTGCATCACTCTCTTGAGCCTCTGCATAACTCCCTTGAGTCTCTGCATCCCTCTCTTGAGCTTCTGCATCCCTCTCTTGAGCCTCTGCAACACTCTCTTCAGCCTCTGCATCACTCCTTCAATCCTCTGATTCCTTTTCTTGAGCCTCTGCATCACTCTTTCGAGCCTATGCATCATTCTCTTCATCCTCTGCATCCCTCTCTTGAGCATCTGCATCACTTTCTTGGGCCCCTGCATCCCTCTCATGAGCCTCTGCGTCACTCTCTTGAGCCTCTTCATCACCCTCTTAAGCCTCTGCATCCCTATTTTGAGCCTCTGCATCCCTATTTTGAGCCTCTGCAACACTCTCTTCAGCCTCTGCATCACTCCCTTAATCCTCTGATTCCCTTTCTTGAGCCTCTGCATCACTCGTTCGAGCCTATGCATCATTCTCTTCATCCTCTGCATCCCTCTCTTGAGCATCTGCATCACTTTCTTGGGCCCCTGCATCCCTCTCATGAGCCTCTGCGTCACTCTCTTTAGCCTCTGCTTCACTCTCGTAAGCCTCTGCATCACTCTCTTGAGCCTCTGCATAACTCTCTTGAGCCTCTGCATCACTCTCTTGAGCCTCTGCATCCCTCTCTTCAGCCTCTGCAACACCCTCTTCAGCCTCTGCATCACTATCTTAAGCCTCTGAATCCCTCTCTTGAGCCTCTGAATCCCTCTCTTGATGCTCTGCATCCCTCTCTTGAGCCTCTGCATCCCTCTCTTAAGCCTCTGCATCCCTCTCATGATCCTCTGCATCACTCTCAAGAGCCTCTTGCATCATTCTCTTGAACCTCTGCATCACTCTCTTAATCCTCTGCATCACTCTCTTGAGCCTCTGCATCACTCTCTTGTGCCTCTGCATCACTCTTGTAAGCCTCTGCATCCCTCTCTTGATCCTCTGCATCACTCTCTTGAGCCCTTGCATCATTCTCTTGAGCCTCTGCATCCCTCTCTTAAGGATCTACATCATTCTCTTGAGCCTCTGCATTACTCTCCTGAGCCTATGCATCACTCTCTTTAGCCTCTGCATCTCTCTCTTCAGCCTCGGCATCACTCTCTTTAGCTTCTGCATCCCTCTTTGAAGTCTCAGCATCCCTCTCTTGAGCATCTGCAGCAGTCTCGTGAGCCTCTGCATCATTCTCTTGAGCCTCTGCATCCCTCTCTTAGGCCTCTGCATCACTCTCTTGAGCCTCTCCATCCCTCTCTTTAGCCTTTGCATCACTCTCTTAAGCCTCTGCATCCCTCTCTTGAGCCCCTGCATCCCTCTCTTGAGCCTCTGCATCCCTCATTTAAGCCTCTGCATCACTCTCTTCAGCATCTGCATCACTCTCTTCAGCCTCTGCATCCCCTCTCATAAGCCTCTGCATCCCCTCGCATAAGCCTCTGCATCACTCTCGTAAGCCTCTGCATCACTCTCGTAAGCCTCTGCACTATTCTCTTGACCCTCTGCATCACTCTCTTCGGCCTCTGCATCCCTCTCTTGAGCCTCTGCATCATTCTCTTAGGCCTCTGCATCATTCTCTTGAGTTTCTGCATCACTCTCTTGAGCCTCGGCATCCCTCTCAAAAGTCTCTGCATCACTCTCTTGAGCCTCTGCATCACTCTCTTCAGCCTCTGCATCACTCTCTTCAGCCTCTGCATCCCCTCTTATAAGCCTCTGCATCACTCTCTTACGCCTCTGCATCACTCTCTTGAGCTTCTGCATCACTCTCTTGAGCCTCTACGTCCCTCACTTGAGGCTCTGCTTCACTCTCGTCAGCCTCTGCATCACTCTCTTGAGCCTATGCATAACTCTCTTGAGTCTCTGCATCCCTCTCTTGAGCTTCTGCATCCCTCTCTTGAGCCTCTGCAACACTCTCTTCAGCCTCTGCATCACTCCCTCACTCCCTTAATCCTCTGATTCCTTTTCTTGAGCCTCTGCATCACTCTTTCGAGCCTATGCATCATTCTCTTCATCCTCTGCATCCCTCTCTTGAGCATCTGCATCACTCTCTTGGGCCCCTGCGTCCCTCTCATGAACCTCTGCATCACTCTCTTGAGCCTCTTCATCACCCTCTTAAGCCTCTGCATCCCTATTTTGAGCCTCTGCATCCCTATCTTGAGCCTCTGCATCACTTTCTTAAGCCTCAGCATCCCTTTCTTGAGCCTCTGCATCCCTCTCTTGAACTCCTACATCTTCTCATGAGCCTCTGCATCACTCTCTTCAGCCTTTGCATCACTCTCTTAAGCCTCTGCATCCCTCTCTTTAGCCTCTGCATCACTCTCGTAAGCCTCTGCATCACTCTCTTGAGCCTCTGCATCCCTCTCCTGAGCCTCTGCATCACTCTCTTAAGCCTCGGCATCCCTCTCAAAATCTCTGCAACACTCGCTTGAGCCTCTGCATCACTCTCTTAAGCCTCTGCATCCCTCTCTTGAGCCTCTGCATCACTCTCTTGAGCCTCTGCATCACTCTCTTGATCCTCTGCATCACTCTCTTGAGCCTCTGCATCACTCTCTTAATCCTCTGCATCACTCTCTTGAGCCTCTGCATCACTCTCTTGTGCCTCTGCATCACTCTTTTAAGCCTCTGCATCCCTCTCTTGATCCTCTGCATCACTCTCTTGAGCCTTTGCATCATTCTCTTGAGCCTCTGCATTACTCTCCTGAGCCTATGCATCACTCTCTTAAGCCTCTGCATCTCTCTCTTCAGCCTCGCCATCACTCTCTTTAGCTTCTGCATCCCTCTTTGAAGTCTCAGCATCCCTCTCTTGAGCATCTGCAGCAGTCTCGTGAGCCTCTGCATCATTCTCTTGAGCCTCTGCATCCCTCTCTTAGGCCTCTGCATCACTCTCTTGAGCCTCTGCATCCCTCTCTTTAGCCTTTGCATCACTCTCTTAAGCCTCCGCATCCCTCTCTTGAGCCCATGCATCCCTCTCTTGAGCCTCTGCATCCCTCATTTAAGCCTCTGCATCACTCTCTTCAGCCTCTGCATCACTCTTTTCAGCCTCTGCATCCCCTCTCATAAGCCTCTGCATCCCCTCGCATAAGCCTCTGCATCACTCTCCTAAGCCTCTGCATCACTCTCTTGAGCTTCTGCATCACTCTCTTTAGCCTCTACGTCCCTCACTTGAGCCTCTGCTTCACTCTCGTCAGCCTCTGCATCACTCTCTTGAGCCTCTGCATAACTCTCTTGAGTCTTTGCATCCCTCTCTTGAGCTTCTGCATCCCTCTCTTGAGCCTCTGCAACACTCTCTTCAGCCTCTGCATCACTCCTTCAATCCTCTGATTCCCTTTCTTGAGCCTCTGCAACACTCTTTCGATCCTATGCATCATTCTCTTCATCCTCTGCATCCCTCTCTTGAGCATCTGCATCACTTTCTTGGGCCCCTGCATCCCTCTCATGAGCCTCTGCGTCACTCTCTTGAGCCTCTTCATCACCCTCTTAAGCCTCTGCATCCCTATTTTGAGCCTCTGCATCCCTATTTTGAGCCTCTGCAACACTCTCTTCAGCCTCTGCATCACTCCCTTAATCCTCTGATTCCCTTTCTTGAGCCTCTGCATCACTCGTTCGAGCCTATGCATCATTCTCTTCATCCTCTGCATCCCTCTCTTGAGCATCTGCATCACTTTCTTGGGCCCCTGCATCCCTCTCATGAGCCTCTGCGTCACTCTCTTTAGCCTCTGCTTCACTCTCGTAAGCCTCTGCATCACTCTCTTGAGCCTCTGCATAACTCTCTTGAGCCTCTGCATCACTCTCTTGAGCCTCTGCATCCCTCTCTTCAGCCTCTGCAACACCCTATTCAGCCTCTGCATCACTATCGTAAGCCTCTGAATCCCTCTCTTGAGCCTCTGAATCCCTCTCTTGATGCTCTGCATCCCTCTCTTGAGCCTCTGCATCCCTCTCTTGAGCCTTTGCATCACTCTCTTAAGCCTCTGCATCCCTCTCATGATCCTCTGCATCACTCTCAAGAGCCTCTTGCATCATTCTCTTGAACCTCTGCATCACTCTCTTAATCCTCTGCATCACTCTCTTGAGCCTCTGCATCACTCTCTTGTGCCTCTGCATCACTCTTGTAAGCCTCTGCATCCCTCTCTTGATCCTCTGCATCACTCTCTTGAGCCCTTGCATCATTCTCTTGAGCCTCTGCATCCCTCTCTTAAGGATCTACATCATTCTCTTGAGCCTCTGCATTACTCTCCTGAGCCTATGCATCACTCTCTTAAGCCTCTGCATCTCTCTCTTCAGCCTCGGCATCACTCTCTTTAGCTTCTGCATCCCTCTTTGAAGTCTCAGCATCCCTCTCTTGAGCATCTGCAGCAGTCTCGTGAGCCTCTGCATCATTCTTTTGAGCCTCTGCATCCCTCTCTTAGGCCTCTGCATCACTCTCTTGAGCCTCTCCATCCCTCTCTTTAGCCTTTGCATCACTCTCGTAAGCCTCTGCATTCCTCTCTTGAGCCCCTGCATCCCTCTCTTGAGCCTCTGCATCCCTCATTTAAGCCTCTGCATCACTCTCTTCAGCCTCTGCATCACTCTCTTCAGCCTCTGCATCCCCTCTCATAAGCCTCTGCATCCCCTCGCATAAGCCTCTGCATCACTCTCCTAAGCCTCTGCATCACTCTCTTCAGCTTCTGCATCACTCTCTTGAGCCTCTACGTCCCTCACTTGAGCCTCTGCTTCACTCTCGTCAGCCTCTGCATCACTCTCTTGAGCCTCTGCATAACTCTCTTGAGCCTCTGCATCACTCTCTTGAGCCTCTGCATCCCTCTCTTCAGCCTCTGCAACACCCTCTTCAGCCTCTGCATCACTATCTTATGCCTCTGAATCCCTCTCTTGAGCCTCTGAATCCCTCTCTTGATGCTCTGCATCCCTCTCTTGAGCCTCTGCATCCCTCTCTTGAGCCTTTGCATCACTCTCTTAAGCCTCTGCATCCCTCTCATGATCCTCTGCATCACTCTCAAGAGCCTCTGCATCCCTCTCTTGTGCCTCTGCATCCCTCACTTTAGCCTCTGCATCCCTCTCTTGAGCCTCTGCATCACTCTCATGAGCCCCAGCATCCCTCTCTTGAGCCTCTGCATCACATTCTTGAGCCTCTGCATCACCGTTTTAAGCCTCTGAATCACTCTTTTGAGCCATTGCATCACTTTCCTAAAACTCTGCATCCCTCTCTTAAGCCTCTACATCACTCTCTTGAGCCTCGGCATCACGCTCGTAAGCCTCTGCATCACTCTCGTAAGCCTCTGCATCATTCTTTTGAGCCTCTGCATCCCTCTCTTGACCCTCTGCATCACTTTCTTCGGCCTCTGCAACCCTCTCTTGAGCCTCTGCATCATTCTCTTAGGCCTCTGCATCACTTTCTTGAGCTTCTTTATCACTCTCTTGAGCCTCTGCATCCCTCTCCTGAGCCTCTGCATCACTCTCTTGAGCCTCGGCATCCCTCTCAAAAGTCTCTGCATCACTCTCTTAAGCCTCTGCATCACTCTCTTGAGCTTCTGCGTCACTCTCTTGAGCCTCTACGTCCCTCACTTGAGGCTCTGCTTCACTCTCGTCAGCCTCTGCATCACTCTCTTGAGCCTATGCATAGCTCTCTTGAGTCTCTGCATCCCTCTCTTGAGCTTCTGCATCCCTCTCTTGAGCCTCTGCAACACTCTATTAAGCCTCTGCATCACTCCCTTAAGCCTATGATTCCCTTCCTTGAGCCTCTGCATCACTCTTTCGAGCCTATGCATCATTCTCTTCATCCTCTGCATCCCTCTCTTGAGCATCTGCATCACTCTCCTGGGCCCCTGCATCCCTCTAATGAGCCTCTGTATCACTCTCTTGAGCCTCTTCATCACCCTCTTAAGCCTCCGCATCCCTATTTTGAGCCTCTGCATCCCTATTTTGAGCTTCTGCATCACTTTCTTAAGCCTCAGCATCCCTTTCTTGAGCCTCTGCAACCCTCTCTTGAACTCCTACATCTTCTCATGAGCCTCTGCATCCCTCTCTTCAGCCTTTGCATCACTCTCTTAAGCCTCTTCATCCCTCTCTTAAGCCTCTGCATCCCTATTTTGAGCCTCTGCATCCCTATTTTGAGCTTCTGCATCACTTTCTTAAGCCTCAGCATCCCTTTCTTGAGCCTCTGCATCCCTCTCTTGAACTCCTACATCTTCTCATGAGCCTCTGCATCCCTCTCTTCAGGCTTTGCATCACTCTCTTAAGCCTCTTCATCCCTCTCTTTAGCCTCTGCATCACTCTCGTAAGCCTCTGCATCACTCTCTTGAGCCTCTGCATCCCTCTCCTGAGCCTCTGCATCACTCTCTTGAGCCTCGGCATCCCTCTCAAAAGTCTCTGCATCACTGGCTTGAGCCTCTGCATCACTCTCTTAAGCCTCTGCATCCCTCTCTTGAGCCTCTGCATCACTCTCTTGAGCCTCTGCATCACTCTCTTTAGCCTCTGCATCACTCTCGTGAGCCTCTGCATCACTCTCTTGAGCCACTGCAGCCCTATCTTAAGCCTCTGCATCACTCTCTTGACCCTCTGCATGACTCTTGAGCCTCTGCATCACTCTCTTGAGCCTCTGCATCACTCTCTTGAGCCTCTGCATCACTCTCTTGATCCTCTGCATCTTTCTCTTGAGCCTCTGCATCACTCTCTTAATCCTCTGCATCACTCTCTTGAGCCTCTGCATCACTCTCTTGTGCCTCTGCATCACTCTTTTAAGCCTCTGCATCCCTCTCTTGATCCTCTGCATCACTCTCTTGAGCCTTTGCATCATTCTCTTGAGCCTCTGCATCCCTCTCTTAAGGATCTACATCATTCTCTTGAGCCTCTGCATTACTTTCTTGAGCCTATGCATCACTCTCTTGAGCCTTTGCATCTCTCTCTTCAGCCTCGGCATCACTCTTTTTAGCTTATGCATCCCTCTTTGAAGTCTCAGCATCCCACTCTTGAGCATCTGCAGCAGTGTCGTGAGCCTCTGCATCATTCTCTTGAGCCTCTGCATCCCTCTCTTAGACCTCTGCATCACTCTCTTGAGCCTCTGCATCCCTCTCTTTAGCCTTTGCATCACTCTCTTAAGCCTCTGCATCCCTTTCTTGAGCCCCTGCATCCCTCTCTTGAGCCTCTGCATCCCTCTCTTGAGCCTCTGCATCCCTCATTTAAGCCTCTGCATCACTCTCTTCAGCCTCTGCATCACTCTCTTGAGCCTCTGCATCCCCTCTCATAAGCCTCTGCATCACTCTCCTAAGCCACTGCATCACTCTCTTGAGCTTCTGCATCACTCTCTTGAGCCTCTACGTCCCTCACTTCAGCCTCTGCTTCACTCTCGTCAGCCTCTGCATCACTCTCTTGAGCCTCTGCATAACTCTCTTGAGTCTCTGCATCCCTCTATTAAGCTTCTGCATCCCTCTCTGGAGCCTCTGCAACACTCTCTTCAGCCTCTGCATCACTCCTTTAAGCCTCTGATTCCCTTTCTTGAGCCTCTGCATCACTCTTTCGAGCCTATGCATCATTCTCTTCATCCTCTGCATCCCACTCTTGAGCATCTGCATCACTTTCTTGGGCCCCTGCATCCCTCTCATGAGCCTCTGCATCACTCTCTTGAGCCTCTTCATCACCCTCTTAAGCCTCTGCATCCCTATTTTGAGCCTTTGCATCCCTATTTTGAGCCTCTGCATCACTTTCTTAATCCTCAGCATCCCTTTCTTGAGCCTCTGCATCCCTCTCTTGAACTCCAACATCTTCTCATGAGCCTCTTCATCCCTCTCTTCAGCCTTTGCATCACTCTCTTAAGCCTCTGCATCCCTCTCTTTAGCCTCTGCATCACTCTCGTAAGCCTCTGCATCACTCTCTTGAGCCTCTGCATAACTCTCTTGAGCCTCTGCATCACTCTCTTGAGCCTCTGCATCCCTCTCTTCAGCCTCTGCAACACCCTCTTCAGCCTCTGCATCACTATCTTAAGCCTCTGAATCCCTCTCCTGAGCCTCTGAATCCCTCTCTTGATGCTCTGCATCCCTCTCTTGAGCCTCTGCATCCCTCTCTTGAGCCTTTGCATCACTCTCTTAAGCCTCTGCATCCCTCTCATGATCCTCTGCATCACTCACAAGAGCCTTTGCATCCCTCTCTTGTGCCTCTGCATCCCTCACTTTGGCCTCTGCATCCCTCTCTTGAGCCTCTGAATCACTCTCTTGAGCCACTGCATCACTCTCATGAGCCCCAGCATCCCTCTCTTGAGCCTCTGCATCACTTTCTTGAGCCTCTGCATCACCCTTTTAAGCCTCTGAATCACTCTTTTGAGCCTTTGCATCACTTTCTTAAAACTCTGATGTGATGCAGAGGCTCAAGAGAGTGATGCAGAGGCTCAAGAGAGTCAAGCAGAGGGTCAAGAGAGTGATGCAGAGGCTTAAGTTCGGGCTGCAGAGGCTCAGGAGAGTGATGCAGAGGCTCAGGAGAGGGATGCAGAGGCTCAAGAGAGTGATGCAGAGGCTTACGAGAGTGAAGCAGAGGCTAAAGAGAGGGATGCAGAGGCTTAAGAGAGTGATGCAAAGGCTGAAGAGAGGGATGCAGAGGCTCATGAGAAGATGTAGGAGTTCAAGAGAGGGATGCAGAGGCTCAAGAAAGGGATGCTGAGGCTTAAGAAAGTGATGCAGAGGCTCAAGATAGGGATGCAGAGGCTCAAAATAGGGATGCAGAGGCTTAAGAGGGTGATGAAGAGGCTCAAGAGAGTGATGCAGAGGGTCATGAGAGGGATGCAGAGGATGAAGAGAATGATGCATAGGCTCGAAAGAATGATGCAGAGGCTCAAGAAAGGGAATCAGAGGATTAAGGGAGTGATGCAGAGGCTGAAGAGAGTGTTGCAGAGGCTCAAGAGAGGGATGCAGAAGCTCAAGAGAGGGATGCAGAGACTCAAGAGAGTTATGCATAGGCTCAAGAGAGTGATGCAGAGGCTGACGAGAGTGAAGCAGAGCCTCAAGTGAGGGACGTAGAGGCTCAAGAGAGTGATGCAGAAGCTCAAGAGAGTGATGCAGAGGCTTAAGAGAGTGATGCAGAGGCTTATAAGAGGGGATGCAGAGGCTCAAGAGAGTGATGCAGAGGCTGAAGAGAGTGATGCAGAGGCTCAAGAGAGTGATGCAGAGACTTTTGAGAGGGATGCCGAGGCTCAAGAGAGTGATGCAGAGGCTCAGGAGAGGGATGCAGAGGCTCAAGAGAGTGATGCAGAGGCCTAAGAGAATGATGCAGAGGCTCAAGAGAGGGATGCAGAGGCCGAAGAGAGTGATGCAGAGGGTCAAGAGAATGATGCAGAGGCTTACGAGAGTGATGCAGAGGCTTACGAGAGTGATGCAGAGGCTCAAGAGAGTGATGCAGAGGCTCAAGAGAGTGATGTAGAGGCTTAAGAGAGGGATGCAGAGTTTTAAGAAAGTGATGCAAAGGCTCAAAACAGTCATTCAGAGGCTTAAAAGGGTGATGCACTCTCACTCATTCAGAGGCACAAGAGAGGGATGCAGAGGCTCTTGAGAGTGATGCAGAGGATCATGAGAGGGATGCAGAGGCTTAAGAGAGTGATGCAAAGGCTCAAGAGAGGGATGCAGAGGCTCAAGAGATTCCGGCTGAAACGTCGATTTCCGGCTGAAAGAGCGAGGTTTCGTATTATTTAGATCCAAGAAAAGACATATGACAATGTTGTTTCCAATTCAAATGATAAAAATCAATGTATTTTCATTAGAATTAACTAAAATGTTCCTGATTTTCCGTTTATATTACCGTTGGAAGATGTACACGAAAACCGCTCTATTCCGGCTGAAACGTCGATATATGCAATAAAAACAGAACTTCTTCCCTTTTCAATATCTTAGTATTTTACGAGAAACAAATAGTTGATTGAAAATGAAGTACTTAAGGTTATTATCTAATCAATTATGTGTTTGCATCATTTTTATCGTATATATAATGAATTAATTCCAATAAACTGTATCATTCTCTTGAGCCTCTGCATCCCTCTCTTGAGCCTTTTTCATTACTCTTTTAAGCCTCTGCATCCCTCTCTTGAGCCTCTGCATCACTCTCAAGTGCCTCTGCATCTTTCTCTTGTGCCTCTGCATCCCTCACTTTAGCCTCTGCATCCCTTTCCTGAGCCTCTGCATCCCTCTCTTGAGCCTATTCATCCCTCTCTTGAGCCTCTGCATCCCTCTCTTGAGCCTCTGCATCCCTCTCTTAAGCCTCTGCATCACTCTCTTAAGCCTCTACATCACTCTCGTAAACCTCTGAATCACTCTTGAGCCTCTCCATCACTCTCTTGAGCCCCTGCATCCCTCTCTTGAGCCTCTGCATCACTCTCTTGAGCTTCTTGAGCAAGACTTGAGTCTTGCAAGAAAATTGTTTATTTTAAAAATATGTGAATTATATGTGAATTTATGTGATATGTATGTGAAATATGTGAAAATATGTGAATTTTCAGTTTATTGCTATTAATTCATTAAATATACGATAAAAATGATGCAAACACATAATTGATTAGAAATTACTCTTAAATACTTCATTTTCAATCAACCGTTTGTTTCTCGTTAAAATACTGAGTAGGATATTGAAAAGGGGAGAAGTTCGATTTTTATTGCATATATCGACGTTTCAGTCGGAATAGAGCGGTTTTCGTGTACATCTTCCATCGGTAATATAAACGGAAAATCAGGAACGTTTTAGTTAATTCTAATGAAAACACATTGATTTTTATCATTTGTATTGGAAACAACATTTTCATATGTCTTTTCTTGGATCTAAATAATACGAAACCTCGCTCTATGATATGAAGTTAAAATCCTCAAATATGGATAAATAGTGACTTTTTAACGTTTTTCATGTAGTTTAATATTACGTAAATATATTCATTTTTACCAATATTTCGATACAATTTCATGTAGTATCACGATATGTGATTTGGCCTTCAAATCTCAGAATGTCGCATAATATTGCATTTTAAGCAAGTTTTCTTGCATTTTGTTCCGTACGAAAAATCATCGAATTTAGCAATATTTTGACGTTTATCATCACCTTTTCCTTTATGTGATTTAAACAAAATATCATCGAATTAGGCAATATTTTGCCGTTTTTCCACGTTTTTGTGAATTTTCAGTTTATGGGTATTAATTCATTATACATACGATAAAAATGATGCAAACACATAATTGATTAGATAATAACCTTAAATACTTCATTTTCAATCAACTATTTGTTTCTCGTTAAAATACTGAGTAAGATATTGAAAAGGGGAGAAGTTCGGTTTTTATTGCATATATCGACGTTTCAGCCGGCTAAGAGCGGTTTTGCGTGTACATCTTCCATCGGTAGTATAAGCGGAAAATCAAGAACATTTTAGTTAATTCTAAGGAAAATACATTGTTTTTTATCATTTGTATTGGAAACAACATTGTCATATGTCTTTTCTTTGATCTAAATTATACGAAACCTCGCTCTATGATTTGAAATTAAAATCCTCAAATATGGTAAAATAGTGACTTTTTCACGTTAATCATGGAGTTTGATATTACGTTAATCATGTACTTTGATATTACGGAAATATATATTCATTTTTACCAATATTTCGATACTATTTCATGTAGTATCACGATGTGATTTGGCCTTCAAATCTCAGAATGTCGCATAATATTGCATTTTAAGCAAGTTTTCTTGCATTTTGTTCCGTACGAAAAATCATCGAATTTAGCAATATTTTGACGTTTATCATCCCCTTTTCCTTTATGTGATTTAAACATAATATCATCGCATTAGGCAATATTTTGCCGTTTTCCCACGTTTTTGTTAATTTTCAGTTTATTGTTATTAATTCATTAAATATACGATAAAAATGATGCAAACACATAATTGATTAGAAATTAACCTTAAATACTTCATTTTCAATCAACCGTTTGTTTCTCGTTAAAATACTGAGTAGGATATTGAAAAGGGGAGAAGTTCGATTTTTATTGCATATATCGACGATTCAGCCGGATTAGAGCGGTTTTACGTGTACATCTTCCATCGGTAATATAAACGGAACATCAAGAACATTCGACTCTTTGAAAACTGCAGGGAGGGTTTGGCAAAATGTGACTCATCGGCGCGTTCAGTAATTGGCATATTTTCTGTATAAAAAGTTGTAATTTCAAACTGCGAATACGTGCTAAGAGCCAGAATTTGGCGCCAAAATATGGCTGAAGCGTCGAACTTGGGATGTTTGAGATATTTTCAAAACTGCAGGGTGGGTTTGGGCAAACTGTGACCCATCGCCGCTCTCAGTAATTGGCATATTTTCGGTATAAAATTCGTAATTTCAAACTGCGAATACATGCAGAGAGCCAGAATTTGGCTCCTTAATATGGCCCAAGCGTCGAATTTGGGATGTTTGGGATATTTTGAAAACATCAGGAAGATTTTGGGCAAAATGTGAACCATCGCCGCTTTCAGTAATTAGCATTTTTTCTGTATAAAAAGTCGTAATTTCAAAATGCGAATACATGCAGAGAGCCAGAATTTGGCTCCAAAATATGGTTCAAGGGTTGAATTTGGGATGTTTGTGATATTTTTAAAACTGCAGGGAGGACTTGGGCCAAATGTGACACATCGGCGCGTTCAGTAATTGGCATATTTTCGGTATAAAAAGTAGTAATATCAAACTGCGAATACGTGCAGAGAGCCAGAACTTTGCTCCAAAATATGGTTCAAGCGTCGAATTTGGGATGTTTGTGATATTTTTAAAACTGCTGGGAGGGTTTGGGCAAAATGTGGTCCATCGCCGCTTTCAGTAATTTTCATTTTTTCTGTATAAAAATTCGTAATATCAAACTGCGAATACGTGCAGAGAGCCAGAATTTGGTTCCAAAATATGGTTCAAGCGTCGAATTTGGGATGTTTGTGATATTTTTAAAACTGCATGGAGGGTTTGGGCAAAATGTGATCCATCGTTGATCCCAGTAATTGGCATATATTCGGTATAAAAATTCGTAATTTCAAACTGCGAATACGTGCAGAGAGCCAGAATTTGGCTCCAAAATATTGCTCAATATTCGAATTTGGGATGTTTGGGATATTTTGAAAACTGCAGGGAGGTTTTGGGCAAAACGTGATCCATCGCCGCTTACAGTAATTGGCATTTTTTCTGTATAAAAAGTCGTAATTTCAAACTGCGAATACGTGCAGAGAGCAAGAATTTGGCTCCAAATTTTGGTTCAAGCGTCGAATTTGGGATGCTTGTGAAATTTTTACAATTGTAGGGAGGGTTTGGGAAAATGGAAACCCATCGCTGATCCCAGTAATTGGAATATATTCGGTATAAAAAGTCGTAATTTCAAACTGCGAATACGTGCAGAGAGCGATAATTTTGCTCCAAAATATTGCTAAAGCGTCAAATTTGGGATGTTTGGGATATTTTGAAAACTGCTGGGAGGGTTTGGGCAAAATATGACTCATCGGCGCGTTCAGTAATTGGCATATTTTCGGTATTAAAAGTTGTAATTTCAAAATGCGAATACGTGCAGAGAGCCAGAATTTAGCTCCAAAATATGGTTCAAGAGTCGAATTTGGGATGTTTGGGATATTTTCAAAACTACAGGGTGGGTTTGGGCAAACTGTGACCCATCGCCGCTCTCAGTAATTGGCATATTTTCGGTATAAAGTTCGTAATTTCAAACTGCGAATATAAATATACGATAAAAATGATGCAAACACATAATTGATTAGAAATTAACCTTAAATACTTCATTATCAATCAACCATTTGTTTCTCGTTAAAATACTGAGTAAGATATTGAAAAGGGGAGAAGTTTGGTTTTTATTGCATATATCGACGTTTCAGCCGGATTAGAGCGGTTTTACGTGTATATCTTTCATGGGTAATATAAACGGAAAATCAAAATCATTTTAGTTAATTCTAATGAAAACACATTTTTTTTTATCATTTGTATTGGAAACAACATTGTCATATGTCTTTTCTTTGATCTTAATAATACGAAACCTCGCTCTTTGATTTGAAGTTAAAATCCTCAAATATGGTAAAATAGTGACTTTTTCACGTTAATCATGGAGTTTGATATTACGTAAATATATTCATTTTTACCAATATTTCGATACTATTTCATGTAGTATCACGATATGTGATTTGACCTTCAAATCTGAGAATTTCGCATAATATTGCATTTTAAGCAAGTTTTCTTGTATTTTGTTTCGTACGAAAAATCATCGAATTTAGCAATATTTTGACGTTTATCATCTCTTTTTCCTTTATGTGATTTAAACAAAATATCATCGAATTAGGCAATATTTTGCCGTTTTTCCACGTTTATGTGAATTTTCAGTCTATGGGTATTAATTCATTATATATACGATAAAAATGATGCAAACACATAATTGATTAGATAATAACCTTAAATACTTCATTTTCAATCAAATATTTGTTTCTCGTTAAAATACTGAGTAAGATATTGAAAAGGGGAGAAGATCGGTTTTTATTGCATATATCGACGTTTCAGCCGGATTAGAGCTGTTTTACGTGTACATCTTCCATCGGTAATATAAACGGAAAATCAGGAACATTTTACTTAACATTTAACATTTTACCGATGGAAGATGTACACATAAAATCGCTCTAATCCGGCTGAAACGTCGATATGTGCAATAAAAACAGAACTTCTCTCCTTTCCAATATCTTACTCAGTATTTTAACGAGAAACAAAGAGTTGATTGAAAATGAAGTGTTTAAGGTTGATTTCTAATCAATTATGTGTTTGCATCATTTTTATCGTATATTTAATGAATTAATAGCAATAAATTGAAAATTCACAAAAACGTGGAAAAACAGCAAAATATTGCCTAATTCGATGATGTTTTGTTTAAATCACATAAAGGAAAAGGGGATGATAGAGGTCAAAATATTGCTAAATTCGAAGATTTTTAGTACAAAAAAAAATGCAAGAAAACTTGCTTAAAAATGCAAAATTTGCGAAATTCTGAGATTTAAAGGCCACATTACATATCGTGAGAAAAACATGAAGTAGTGTCGAAATAATGGTAAAAACGAATATATACGAAAAATCACACTGAATGAATAACGTGAAAAAAGTCACTATATTACCATATTTGAGGATTTTAACTTCAAATCAAAGAGCGAGGTTTCGTATTATTTAGATCCAAGAAAAGACATATGACAATGTTGTTTCAAATACAAATGATAAAAATCAATGTGTTTTCATTAGAATTAACTAAAATGTTCCTGATTTTCCGTTTATATTACCGATGGAAGATGTACACGTAAAACCGCTCTAATCCGGCTGAAACGTCGATATATGAAATAAAAACAGAACTTCTCCCCTTTCCAATATCTTACTCAGTATTTTAACGAGAAACAAAGAGTTGATTGAAAATGAAGTGTTTAAGGTTAATTTCTAATCAATTATGTGTTTGCATTATTTTTATCGTATATTTAATTAATTAATAGCAATAAACTGAAAATTCACAAAAAAGTGGAAAAACAGCAAAATATTGCCTAATTCGATGATATTTTGTTTATATCACAGAAAGGAAAAGGGGATGATAAACGTCAAAATATTGCTGAATTCGATGATTTTTAGTACGAAACAAAATGCAAGAAAACTTGCTTAAAATCCAATATTATGCGAAAATCTGAGATTTGAAAGCCAAATCACATATCGTGATACTGCATGAAATAGTATCGAAATATTGGTAAAAATGAATATGTTTACGTAATATCAAACTACATAAAAAACATGAAAAAGTCATTATTATGCCAAATTTGAGGATTTTAAATGCAAATCATAAAAGCGACGTTTCGTATTTTTTAGACCCTAGAAAAGACGTATAAAGATGTTGCTTCCAATACAAATGATAAAAATCAATGTGTTTTCATTAAACTTAACTAAAATATTCCTGATTTTCGGTTTATATTACCGATGGAATATGTACACGTAAAACCGTTCTAATCCGGCTGAAACGTCGATATATGCAATAAAAACAGAACTTCTCCCCTTTTAAATATCTTACTCAGTATTTTAACGAGAAACAAATATATGATTGAAAATGAAGTATTCTGATCAATTATGTGTTTGCATAATTTTTCTCGCATATTTAATGAAAAAATAACAATAAACTGATAATTCACAAAAACGTGGAAAAACGGCAAAATATTGCCAAATTTGATGATATTTTTTGTTTAAATCACATCAAGGAAAAGGGGATGATAAAGGTCAAAATATTGCTAAATTCGATGATTTTTAGTACAAAACAAAATGCAAGAAAACTTGATTAAAAATGCACAATTTGCAAAATTCTGAGATTTGAAGGCCAAATCACATATCGTTAGAAAACATGAAGTAGTATCGAAATATTGGTAAAAACGAATATATATACGTAAAATCACACTACATGAATAACGTGAAAAAAGTCACTATATTACCATATTTGAGGATTTTAACTTCAAATCATAGAACGAGGTTTCGTATTATTTAGATCCAAGAAAAGATATATGACAATGTTGTTTCACATACAAATGATAAAAATGTGTTTTCATTAGAATTAACTAAAATGTTCCTGATTTTCCGTTTATATTACCGATGGAAGATTTACACGTAAAACCGCTCTAATCCGGCTAAAACGTCGATATATGCAATAAAAACAGAACTTCTCCCCTTTCCAATATCTTACTCAGTATTTTAACGAGAAAAAAATTGTTGATTGAAGATGAAGTGTTTAAGGGTAATTTCTAATCAATTATGTGTTTGCATTATTTTTATCGTATATTTAATGAATTAATAGCAATAAACTGAAAATTCACAAAAACGTGGAAAAACAGCAAAATATTGCCTAATTCGATGATATTTTGTTTATATCACATAAAGGAAAAGGGGATGATAAACGTCATAATATTGCTGAATTCGATGATTTTTAGTACGAAACAAAATGCAAGAAAACTTGCTTAAAATGCAATATTATGCGAAAATCTGAGATTTGAAGGCCAAATCACATATCCTGATACTATATGAAATAATATCGATATATTGCTAAAAATGAATATATTTACTTAATATCAAACTACATGAAAAACGTGAAAGTCATTATTATGAAAAATTTGAGGATTTTAACTTCGAATCATAAAGGGACGTTTCGTATTTTTCAAACCCTAGAAAAGACGTATAAAGATGTTGCTTCCAATACAAATCATAAAAATCAACGTGTTTTCATTAAACTTAACTAAAATGTTCCTGACTTTCGGTTTATATTACCGATGGAAGATGTACACGTAAAACCGTTCTAACCCGGCTGAAACGTCGATATATGCAAAAAAAAAAAAAAACAGAACTTCTCCCCTTTTCAATATCTTACTCAGTATTTTAACGAGAAACAAAAAGATGGTTGAAAATGAAGGATTTAAGGTTATTTTCTGATCAATTATGTGTTTGCATAATTTTATCGTATATTTAATGAATTAATAACAATAAACTGAAAATTCACAAATACGTGGAAAAACGGCCTAATTCAATTATATTTTGTTTAAATCACATAAAGGAAAAGGGGATGATAAAGGTCAAAATATTACTAAATTCGATGATTTTTAGTACAAACCAAAATGCAAGAAAACTTCTTTAAAAATGCAAAATTTGCGAAATTGTGATATTTAAAGGCCAAATCACATATCGTGAGAAAACATGTACTAGTATCGAAATATTGGTAAAAACGAATATATATACGTAATATCACACTACATGAATAACGTGAAAAAAGTCAATATATTACCATATTTGAGGATTTTAACTTCAAATTATAGAGCGAGGTTTCGTATTATTTAGATCCAGGAAAAGACATATGAAAATGTTGTTTCAAATACAAATGATAAAAATCAATGTTTTTTCTTTTAACGAGAAACAAAAAGATGATTGAAAATGAAGTATTTAAGGTTATTTTCTGATCAATTATGTGTTTGCATAATTTTATCGTATATTTAATGAATTAATAACAATAAACTGAAAATTCAAAAAACGTGGAAAAACAGCAAAATATTTCCTAATTCGATGATATTTTGTTTATATCACATAAAGGAAAAGAAGATGATAAATGTCAAAATATTGCTGAATTCGATGATTTTTAGTACGAAACAAAATGCAAGAAAACTTGCTTAAAATCCAATATTATGCGAAAATCTGAGATTTGGAGGCCAAATCACATATCGTGATACTACATGAAATAGTATCGAAATATTGGTAAAAATTAATATATTTACGTAATATCAAACTACATAAAAAACATGAAAAAGTCATTATTTTGCCAAATTTGAGGATTTTAACTTCAAATCATAAAAGCGACGTTTCGTATTTTTTAGACCCTAGAAAAGACGTATAAAGATGTTGCTTCCAATACAAATGATAAAAATCAATGTGTTTTCATTAAACTTAACTAAAATATTCCTGATTTTCGTTTTATATTACCGATAGAATATGTACTCGTTAAACCGTTCTAATCCGACTGAAACGTCGATATATGCAATAAAAACAGAACTTCTCCCCTTTTAAATATCTTACTCAGTATTTTAACGAGAAACAAATATATGATTGAAAATGAAGTATTTAAGATTATTTTCTGATCAGTTATGTTTTTGCATAATTTTTCTCGTATATTTAATGAAAAAATAACAATAAACTGGTAATTCACAAAAACGTGGAAAACGGCAAAATATTGCCTAATTCGATGATATTTTGTTTAAATCACTTAAAGGAAAAGGGGATGATAAAGGTCAAAATATTGCTAAATTCGATGATTTTTAGTACAAAACAAAATGCAAGAAAACTTGCTTGAAATGCAAAATTTGCGAAATTCTGAGATTTGAAGGCCAAATCACATATCGTGAGAAAACATGAAGTAGTATCGAAATATTGGTAAAAACGAATATATATACGTAAAATCACACTACATGAATAACGTGAAAAAAGTCACTATATTACCATATTTGAGGATTTTAACTTCAAATCATAGAGCGAGGTTTCGTATTATTTAGATCCAAGAAAGACATATGACAATGTTGTTTCAAATACAAATGATAAAAATCAATGTGTTTTCATTAGAATTAACTAAAATGTTCCTGATTTTCCGTTTATATTACCGATGGAAGATTTACACGTAAAACCGCTCTAATCCGGCTAAAACGTCGATATATGCAATAAAAACAGTACTTCTCCCCTTTCCAATATCTTACTCAGTATTTTAACGAGAAAAAAATTGTTGATTGAAGATGAAGTGTTTAAGGTTAATTTCTAATTAATTATGTGTTTGCATTATTTTTATCGTATATTTAATGAATTAATAGTAATAAACTGAAAATTCGCAAAAACGTGGAAAAAAAGCAAAATATTGCCTAATTCGATGATATTTTGTTTATATCACATAAAGGAAAAGGGGATGATAAATGTCAAAATATTGCTGAATTCGATGATTTTTAGTACGAAACAAAATGCAAGAAAACTTGCTTAAAATGCAATATTATGCGAAAATCTGAGATTTGAAGGCCAAATCACATATCCTGATACTATATGTAATAATATCGATATATTGCTAAAAAATGTCGATATCATAAAGAAAAAGGGGATGATAAACGTCATAATATTGCTGAATTCGATGATTTTTAGTACGAAACAAAATGCAAGAAAACTTGCTTAAAATGCAATTTTATGCGAAAATCTGAGATTTGAAGGCCAAATCACATATCCTGATACTATATGAAATAATATCGATATATTGCTAAAAATGAATATATTTACGTAATATCAAACTACATGAAAAACGTGAAAAAGTCATTATTATGAAAAATTTGAGGATTTTAACTTCGAATCATAGAGGGACGTTTCGTATTTTTCAAACCCTAGAAAAGACATATAAAGATGTTGCTTCCAACACAAATCATAAAAATCAATGTGTTTTCATTAAACTTAACTAAAATGTTCCTGATTTTCGGTTTATATTACCGATTGAAGATGTACACGTAAAACCGTTCTAATCCGGCTGAAACGTCGATATATGCAAAAAAAAAAAAAAAGAACTTATCCCCTTTTCAATATCTTACTCAGTATTTTAACGAGAAACAAAAAGATGATTGAAAATGAAGTATTTAAGGTTATTTTCTGATCAATTATGTGTTTGCATAGTTTTATCGTATATTTAATGAATTAATAACAATAAACTGAAAATTCACAAATACGTGGAAAAACGGCCTAATTCAATTATATTTTGTTTAAATCACATAAAGGAAAAGGGGATGATAAAGGTCAAAATATTACTAAATTCAATGATTTTTAGTACAAACCAAAAAGCAAGAAAAGTTGCTTAAAAATGCAAAATTTGCGAAATTCTGAGATTTAAAGGCCAAATCACATATCGTGAGAAAACATGTAGTAGTATCGAAATATTGGTAAAAACGAATATATATACGTAATATCACACTACATGAATAACGTGAAAAAAGTCACTATATTACCATATTTTAGGATTTTAACTTCAAATTATAGAGCGAGGTTTCGTATTATTTAGATCCAGGAAAAGACATATGAAAATGTTGTTTCAAATACAAATGATAAAAATCAATGTGTTTTCTTTTAACGAGAAACAAAAAGATGATTGAAAATGAAGTATTTAAGGTTATTTTCTAATCAATTATGTGTTTGCATAATTTTATCGTATATTTAATGAATTAATAACAATAAACTGAAAATTCAAAAAACGTGGGAAAACAGCAAAATATTGCCTAATTCGATGATATTTTGTTTATATCACATAAAGGAAAAGGGGATGATAAACGTCAAAATATTGCTGAATTCGATGATTTTTAGTACGAAACAAAATGCAAGAAACTTGCTTAAAATCCAATATTATGCGAAAATCTGAGATTTGAAGGCCAAATCACATATCGTGATACTACATGAAATAGTATCGAAATATTGGTAAAAATGAATATATTTACGTAATATCAAACTACATAAAAACATGAAAAAGTCATTATTATGCCAAATTTGAGGATTTTAACTTCAAATCATAAAAGCGACGTTTCGTATTTTTTAGACCCTAGAAAAGACGTATAAAGATGTTGCTTCCAATACAAATGATAAAAATCAATGTGTTTTCATTAAACTTAACTAAAATATTCCTGATTTTCGGTTTTTATTACCGATAGAATATGTACACGTTAAACCGTTCTAATCCGACTGAAACGTCGATATATGCAATAAAAACAGAACTTCTCCCCTTTTAAATATCTTACTCAGTATTTTATTGAGAAACAAATATATGATTGAAAATGAAGTATTTAAGGTTATTTTCTGATCAATTATGTTTTTGCATAATTTTTCTCGTATATTTAATGAAAAAATAACAATAAACTGGTAATTCACAAAAACGTGGAAAACGGCAAAATATTGCCTAATTCGATGATATTTTGTTTAAATCACATAAAGGAAAAAGGGGATGATAAAGGTCTAAATATTGCTAAATTCGATGATTTTTAGTACAAAACAAAATGCAAGAAAACTTGCTTAAAATGCAAAATTTGCGAAATTCTGAGATTTGAAGGCCAAATCACATATCGTGAGAAAACATGAAGTTGTATCGAAATATTGGTAAAAACGAATATATATACGTAAAATCACACTACATGAATAACGTGAAAAAAGTCACTATATTACCATATATATATTATTATCCTTTGCAGATGACACTAGGATTTTCATGAGAGTTGGCAACATAGAGGACACGGCAAACCTCCAATCAGATGTTGATCAGGTCTTTCTATGGGCTACAGAAAATAATATGGTATTCAACGAGGATAAGTTTCAGCTCATGCGCTACGGAAAAATTGAAAATATAAAAACAGAAACCACGTACAAAACGCAGGCAAATCATAACATAGAACGAAAAGGCAATGTAAAGGACCTGGGTGTACTCATGTCGGAAGACCTTACCTTTAAAGAACACAATAAAGTAGCCGTCACAACTGCAAGAAAAATGACAGGTTGGATAACAAGAACTTTTCACACTAGAGATGCTATACCGATGATGATACTTTTCAAAACGCTTGTGCTATCTAGAGTGGAGTACTGCTGCACAATGACAGCCCCTTTCAAAGCTGGAGAAATTGCTGACCTAGAGAGCGTGCAGAGATCCTTTACTGCTAGAATCCACTCAGTAAAACATCTAAATTACTGGGACCGACTAAAGAGCCTAAATCTGTACTCCCTTGAGCGCAGGCGGGAGAGATACATAATAATTTACACGTGGAAAATAATTGAGGGGCTGGTCCCAAACCTGCACACAGAAATAACACCACATGAGATCAGAAGACATGGCAGGATGTGCAGAATACCCCCGTTGAAAAGCAGAGGTGCAACAGGTACTCTGAGAGAGAACTCTATCAACATCAGAGGCCCGAGACTGTTCAACACGCTTCCACTACACATAAGGGGCATAACTGGCAAACCCCTCACAGTGTTCAAGAGAGAACTGGATAAGCACCTCCAAAGGATACCTGATCAACCAGGCTGTGACTCATACGTCAGGCTGCGAGCAGCCGCGTCTAACAGCCTGGTTGATCAGTCCAGCAACCAGGAGGCCTGGTCGACGACCGGGCCGCGGGGACACTAAGCCCCGGAAGCACCTCAAGGTAGCCTCAAGGTAGGTACCATATTTGAGGATTTTAACTTCAATTCATGGAGCGAGGTATTATTTAGATCCAAGAAAAGACATATGACAATGTTGTTTCAAATACAAATGATAAAAATCAATGTGTTTTCATTAGAATTAACTAAAATGTTCCTGATTTTCCGTTTATATTACCGATGGAAGATGTACACGAAAAACCGCTCTAATCCGGCTGAAACGTCGATATATGCAATAAAAACAGAACTTCTCCCCTTTCCAATATCTTACTCAGTATTTTAACGAGAAACAAAGAGGTTGATTGAAAATGAAGTGTTTAAAGATAATTTCTAATCAATTATGTGTTTGCATCATTTTTATCGTATATTTAAGGAATTAATAGCAATAAACTGAAAATTCACAAAAACGTGGAAAAACGGCAAAATATTACCTAATTCGATGATATTTTGTTTAAATCACGTAAAGAAAAAGGGATGATAAAAGTCAAAATATTGCTAAATTCGATGATTTTTATTACAAAACAAAATGTAAGAAAACTTGCTTAAAAATGCAAAATCTGCGAAATTCTGAGATTTGAAGGCCAAATCACATATCGTGAGAAAACATGAAGTAGTATCGAAATATTGGTAAAAACGAATATATATACGTAAAATCACACTACATGAATAACGTGAAAAAAGTCACTATATTACCATATTTGAGGATTTTAACTACAAATCATAGAGCAAGGTATTATTTAGATCCAAGAAAAGACATATGACAATGTTGTTTCAAATGCAAATGATAAAAATCAATGTGTTTTCATTAGAATTAACTAAAATGTTCCTGATTTTCCGTTTATATTACCGATGGAAGATGTACACGTAAAACCACTCTAATCCGGCTGAAACGTCGATATATGCAATAAAAACAGAACTTCTCCCCTTTCCAACATCTTACTCAGTATTTTAACGAGAAAAAAATAGTTGATTGAAAATGAAGTGTTTAAGGGTAATTTCTAGTCAATTATGTGTTTGCATTATTTTATCGTATATTTAATGAATTAATAGCAATAAACTAAAAATTCACAAAAACGTGGAAAAACAGCAAAATATTGCCTAATTCGATGATATTTTGTTTATATCACATAAAGGAAAAGGGGATGATAAACGTCAAAATATTGCTGAATTCGATGACTTTTCGTACGAAACAAAATGCAAGAAAACTTGCTTAATATCCAATATTATGCGAAAATCTGAGATTTGAAGGCCAAATCAAATATCGTGATACTACATGAAATAGTATTGAAATATTGGTAAAAATGAATATATTTACGTAATATGAAACTACATAAAAAACATGAAAAAGTCATTATTATGCCAAAATTGAGGATTTTAACTTCAAATCATAAAAGCGACGTTTCGTATTTTTCAAACCCTAGAAAAGACGTATAAAGATGTTGCTTCCAATACAAATGATAAAAATCAATGTGTTTTCATTAAACTTAACAAAAATATTCCTGATTTTCGGTTTATATTACCGATGGAATATGTACACGTTAAACCGTTCTAATCCGGCTGAAACGTCGATATATTCAATAAAAACAGAACTTCTCCCCTTTTAAATATCTTACTCAGTATTTTAACGAGAAACAAATATATGATTGAAAATGAAGTATTTAAGGTTATTTTCTGATCAATTGTGTGTTTGCATAATTTTTCTCGTATATTTAATGAAAAAATAACAATAAACTGATGATTCACAAAAACGTGGAAAACGGCAAAATATTGACTAATTCGGTGATATTTTGTTTAAATCACATAAAGAAAAGGGGATGATAAAGGTCAAAATATTGCTAAATTCGATGATTTTTAGTACAAAACAAAATGCAAGAAAACTTGCTTAAAAATGCAAAATTTGCAAAATTCTGAGATTTGAAGGCCAAATTACATATCGTGAGAAAACATGAAGTAGTATCGAAATATTTGTAAAAACGAATATATATACGTAAAATCACACTGTATGAATAACGTGAAAAAAGTAACTATATTACCATATTTGAGGATTTTAAATTCAAATCATAGAGCGAGGTTTCGTATTATTTAGATCCAAGAAAAGACATATGACAATGTTGTTTCAAATACAAATGATAAAAATCAATGTGTTTTCATTAGAATTAACTAAAATGTTCCTGATTTTCCGTTTATATTACCGATGGAAGATGTACAACTTCAAATCATAGAGCGAGGTTTCGTATTATTTAGATCCAAGAAAAGACTTGTGACAATGTTGTTTCAAATACAAATGATAAAAATCAATGTGTTTTCAATAGAATTAACTAAAATGTTCTTGATTTTCTGTTTATATTACCGATGGAAGATGTACACGTAAAACCGCTCTAATCCGGCTGAAACGTCGATATATGCAATAAAAACAGAACTTCTCCGTTTTCCAATATCTTACTCAGTATTTTAACGAGAAAAAAATAGTTGATTGAAAATGAAGTGTTTAAGATTAATTTCTAATCAATTATGTGTATGCATTATTTTGATAGTATATTTAAGGAATTAATAGCAATAAACTGAAAATTCACAAAAACGTGGAAAAACAGCAAAATATTGCCTAATTCGATGATATTTTGTTTATATCACATAAAGGAAAAGGGGATGATAAACGTCAAAATATTGCTGAATTCGATGACTTTTCGTACGAAACAAAATGCAAGAAAACTTGCTTAATATCCAATATTATGCGAAAATCTGAGATTTGAAGGCCAAATCAAATATCGTGATACTACATGAAATAGTATTGAAATATTGGTAAAAATGAATATATTTACGTAATATGAAACTACATAAAAAACATGAAAAAGTCATTATTATGCCAAAATTGAGGATTTTAACTTCAAATCATAAAAGCGACGTTTCGTATTTTTTAGACCCTAGAAAAGACGTATAAAGATGTTGCTTCCAATACAAATGATAAAAATCAATGTGTTTTCATTAAACTTAACTAAAATATTCCTGATTTTCGGTTTATATTACCGATGGAATATGTACACGTTAAACCGTTCTAATCCGGCTGAAACGTCGATATATTCAATAAAAACAGAACTTCTCCCCTTTTAAATATCTTACTCAGTATTTTAACGAGAAACAAATATATGATTGAAATGAAGTATTTAAGGTTATTTTCTGATCAATTATGTGTTTGCATAATTTTTCTCGTATATTTAATGAAAAAATAACAATAAACTGATAATTCACAAAAACGTGGAAAAACGGCAAAATATTGACTAATTCGATCACATAAAGGAAAAGGGGATGATAAAGGTCAAAATATTGCTAAATTCGATGATTTTTAGTACAATACAAAATGCAAGAAAACTTGCTTAAAAATGCAAAATCTGCGAAATTCTGAGATTTGAAGGCCAAATCACATATCGTGAGAAAACATGAAGTAGTATCGAAATATTGGTAAAAAACGAATATATATACGTAAAATCACACTACATGAATAACGTGAAAAAAATCACTATATTACCATATTTGAGGATTTTATCTTCAAATCATAGAGCGAGGTTTCGTATTATTTAGATCCAAGAAAAGACATATGACAATGTTGTTTCAAATACAAATGATAAAAATCAATGTGTTTTCATTAGAATTAACGAAAATGTTCCTGATTTTCCGTTTATATTACCGATGGAAGATGTACACGTAAAACCGCTCTAATCCGGCTGAAACGTCAATATATGCAATAAAAACAGAACTTCTCCCCTTTCCAATATCTTACTCAGTATTTTAACGAGAAAAAAAAATTTGATTGAAAATGAAATGTTTAAGGTTAATTTCTAATCAATTATGTGTTTGCATTATTTTTATCGTATATTTAATGAATTAATAGCAATAAACTGAAAATTCACAAAAACGTGGAAAAACAGCAAAATATTGCCTAATTCGACTCATCGGTGCGTTCAGTAATTGGCATATTTTCGGTATAAAAAGTCGTAATTCCAAACTGCGAATACGTGCAGAGAGCCAGAATTTGGCGCCAATATATGGCTCAAGAGTCGAATTTGGGATGTTTGGGATATTTTCAAAACTGCAGGGTTGGTTTGGACAAACTGTAACCCATCGCCGCTCTCAGTAATTGGCATATTTTCGGTGTAAAATTCGTAATTTCAAACTGCGAATACATGCAGAGAGACAGAATTTGGCTCCTTAATATGGCCCAAGCATCGATTTTGGGATGTTTGGGATATTTTGAAAACTGCAGGAAGGGTTTGGGCAAAATGTGATCCATCGCCGCTTTCAGTAATCGGCATTATTTCTGTATAAAAAGTCGTAATTTCAAACTGCGAATACGTGCAGAGAGCCAGAATTTGACTCCAAAATATAGTTCAAGAGTCGAATTTGGGATGTTTGTGATATTTTTAAAACTGCAGGGAGGGTTTGGGCAAATTGTGATCCATCGCTGATCCCAGTAATTGGCATATATTCGGTATAAAAAGTCGTATTTTCAAACTGCGAATACGTGGAGAGAGCCAGCGTTTGGTTCCAAAATATTGCTCAAGAGTCGAATTTGAGATGTTTGAGATATTTTCAAAACTGCAGGGTGAATTTGGGCAAACTGTGTTCCATCGCTGCTCTCAGTAATTGTCATATTTTCGGTATAGAATTCGTAATTTCAAACTGCGAAAACGTGCCGAGAGCCAGAATTTGGCTCCAAAATATGGCTCAAACGACGAATTTGGGACGTTTAGGATATTTTGAAAACTGCAAAGAGGGCTTGGGCAAAATGTGATCCATCGCCGCTTTCAGTAACTGGCATATTTTCGGTATAAAAAGTCGCAATTTCATACTGCGAATACGTGCAGATAACCAGAAATTGGCTCCAAAATATTCTTCAAAGGGCGTATTTGGGATGTTTTTGATATTTCGAAAACTGCAGAGGGGTTTGGTCAAACTGTGACCCATCGCCGCTCTCAGTAATTGGCATATTTTCGGTATAAAATTCGTAATTTCAAACTGCGAATACATGCAGAGAGTCAGAATTTGGCTCGTTAATATGGCCCAAGCGTCGAATTTGGGATGTTTGGGATATTTTGAAAACTGCAGAGAGGGTTTTAGCAAAATGTGATCCATCGCCGCTTTCAGTAAATGGCATTTATTCTGTATGAAATGTCGTAATTTCAAACTGCGAATACGTGCAGAGAGCCGGAATTTGGCTCCAAAATATGGTTCAAGAGTCGAATTTGGGATGTTTGTGATATTTTTAAAACTGCAGGGAGGGTTTAGGCAAAATGTGACCCATCACTGATCCCAGTAATTGGCATATATTCGGTATAAAAAGGCATAATTTCAAACTGCGAATACGGGCAGAGAGCGAGAATTTTGCTTCAAAATATTGCTCAAGCGTCAAATTTTGGATGTTTTGGATATTTTGAAAACTGCAGGAAGGGTTTTGGCAAAATGTGACTCATCGGCGCGTTCAGTAATTTGCATATTTTGGTATAAAATGTCGTAATTTCAAACTGCGAATACGTGCAGAGAGCCTGAATTTGGCTCCAAATTCTGGTTCAATAGTCGAATTTGGGATGTTTGGGATATTTTCAAAACTGCAGGGTTGGTTTGGGCAAACTGTCACATATCGCTGGTCTCAGTAATTGGATATTTTCGGTATAAAATTCGTAATTTCAAACAGCGAAAACGTGCCGAGAGCCAGAATTTGGCTCCAAAATATGGCTCAAGCGTCGAATTTTGGACGTTTGGGATATTTTGAAAACTGCAGGGATGGTTTGGGCAAAACGTGATCCATCGCCGCTTTCAGTAATTGGCATTTTATCTGTATAAAAAGTCGTAATTTCAAACTGCGAATACGTGCAGAGAGCCAGAATTTGACTCCAAATTATGGTTCAAGCGTCGAATTTGCGATGTTTTAGATATTTTGAAAACTGCAGGGAGGACTTGGGCAAAATGTGACTCATCTGCGCGTTCAGTAATTGGCATATTTCCGTTATAAAAAGTCGTAATTTCAAACTGCGAATACGTGCAGAGAGCCATAATTTGGCTCCAAATTATGGTTCAATAGTCGAATTTGGGATGTTTGGAATATTTTCAAAACTGCAGGGTTGGTTTGGGCAAACTGTGACATATCGCTGGTCTCAGTAATTGGATATTTTCGGTATAAAATTCGTAATTTCAAACAGCGAAAACGTGCCGAGAGCCAGAATTTGGCTCCAAAATATGGCTCAAGCGTCGAATCTTTGACGTTTGGGATATTTTGAAAACTGCAGGGAGGGTTTGGGCAAAACGTGATCCATCGCCGCTTTCAGTAATTGGCATTTTTTCTGTATAAAAAGTCGTAATTTCAAACTGCGAATACGTGCAGAGAGTCAGAATTTGGCTCCAAATTATGGTTCAAGCGTCGAATTTGGGATGTTTGTGATATTTTTAAAACTGCAGGGAGGGATTGGGCAAAATGTAACCCATCGCAGATCCAATTAATTGGCATATATTCGGTATAATATTTCGTAATTTCAAACTGCGAATACGTGCAGAGAGCGAGAAGTTTGCTCCAAAATATTGCTCAAGCGTCAAATTTGGGATGTTTGGGATATTTTGAAAACTGCAGGGGGGGTTAGGGCAAAATGTGACTCATCGGCGCGTTCAGTAATTGGCATATTTTCGGAACAAAACGTTGTAATTTCAAAATTCGAATACGTGCAGAGAGCCAGAATTTAGCTCCAAACTATGGCTCAAGCGTCGAATTTGAGATGTTTGAGATATTTTCAAAACTGCAGGGTGGGTTTGGGCAAACTGTGACCCATCGACGCTCTCAGTAATTAACATATTTTCGGTATAAAATTCGTAATTTCAAACTGCGAATACATGCAAAGAGTCAGAATTTGGCTCCTTAATATGGCCCAAGCGTCGAATTTGGGATGTTTGGGATATTTTCAAAACTGCAGGGAGGGTTTGGGCAAAATGTGATCCATCGCCGCTTTCAGTAATTGGCATTTTTTCTGTATAAAAAGTCGTAATTTCAAACTGCGAATACGTGCAGAGAGCCAAAATATGGCTCCAAAATATGGTTCAAGAGTCGAATTTGGGATGTTTGTGATATTTTTAAAACTGCAGGGAGGGTTTAGGCAAAATGTGACACATCGCTGATCCCAGTAATTGGCATATATTCGGTATAAAAAGTCGTAATTTCAAACTGCGAATACGTGCAGAGAGCGAGAATTTGGCTCCAAAATATTGCTCAAGCGTCAAATTTGAGATGTTTGGGATTTTTTCAAAACTGCAGGGTGGGTTTGGGCAAACTGTGACCCACCGCCGCTCTCAGTAATTGGCATATTTTCGGCATAAAATTCGTAATTTCAAACTGCGAATACATGCAGAGAGCCAGAATTTGGCTCCTTAATATGGCCCAAGCGTCGATTTGGGATGTTTGGGATATTTTGAAAACATCAGGAAGATTTTGGGCAAAATGTGAACCATCGCCGCTTTCAGTAATTGGCATTTTTTCTGTATAAAAAGTCGAAATTTCAAACTGCGAATACGTGCAGAGAGCTAGAATTTGGCTCCAAAATATGGTTCAAGGGTCGAATTTGGGATGTTTGTGATATTTTTAAAACTGCAGGGAGGACTTGGGCAAAATGTGACACATCGGCGCGTTCAGTAATTGGCATTTTTTCGGTATAAAAAGTAGTAATATAAAACTGCGAATACGTGCAGAGAGCCAGAATTTTGCTCCAAAATATGGTTCAAGCGTCGAATTTTGGATGTTTGTGATATTTTTAAAACTGCAGGGAGGGTTTGGGCAAAATGTGATCCATCGCTGCTTTCAGTAATTTTCATTTATTCTGTATAAAAAGTCGTAATATCAAACTGCGAATACGTGCAGAGAGCCAGAATTTGGGTCCAAAATATGGTTCAAGCGTCGAATTTGGGATGTTTGTGATATTTTTGAAACTGCAGGGAGAGTTTGGGCAAAATGTGACCCATCACTGATCCCAGGAATTGGCATATATTCAATATCATATTTGATATTACTACTATTACTACACGATATGTGATTTGGCCTTCAAATCTCAGAATTTCGCATAATATTGCATTTTAAGCAAGTTTTCTTGCATTTTGTTTCGTACGAAAAATAATCGAATTCATCAATATTTTGGCGTTTACCATCCCCTTTTCCTTTGTGATTTAAACAAAATATCATCGAATTTGGCAATATTTTGCCGTTTTTCCACGTTTTTGTGAATTTTCAGTTAATTGGTATTAATTCATTATATATACGATAAAAATGATGCAAACACATAATTGATTAGATAATAACCTTAAATATTTAATTTTGAATCAACTATTTGTTTCTCGTTAAAATACGGAGTAAGATATTGAAAAGGGAAGAAGTTCTGATTTTATTGCATATATCGACGTTTCAGCCGGAAAAGAGAGGTTTTCGTGTACATCTTCCATCGGTAATATAAACAGAAAATCAGGAACATTTTAGTTAATTCTAATGAAAACACATTGATTTTTATCATTTGTATTGGAAACAACATTGTCATATGTTTTTTCTTGGATCTAAATAATATGAAACTTCGCTGTATGATATGAAGTTAAAATCCTCAAATATGGTTAAGTAGTGACTTTTTCACGTTTTTCATGTAGTTTGATATTACGTAAATATATTCATTTTTACCAATATTTCGATACTATTTCATGTAGTATCACGATATGTGATTTGGCCTTCAAAACTCAGAATTTCGCATAATATTGCATTTTAAGCCAGTTTTCTTGCATTTTGTTTCGAACGAAAAATCATCGAATTTAGCAATATTTTGACGTTCATCATCTCCTTTTCCTTTATGTGATTTAAACAAAATAACATCGAATTAGGCAACATTTTCCCGTTTTTCCACGTTTTTGTGAAATTTCAGTTCATTGTTATTAATTCATTATATATACGATACAAATTATGCAAACACATAATTGATTAGAAATTAACCTCAAATACTTTATTTTCAATCAACCAATTGTTTCTCTTTAAAATACTGAGTAGGATATTGAAAAGGGGGAGAAGTTCGGTTTGTATTGCATATATCGACGTTTCAGCCGGATTAGAGCGGTTTTACGTGTACATCTTCTATCGGTAATATAAACGGAAAATCAAGAACATTTTAGTTAATTCTAATGAAAACACATTGTTTTTATCATTTTTATCATTTGTCAACAGCATTGTCATATGTCTTTTCTTGGATCTAAATAATACGAAACCTCGCTCTATGATTAGAAGTTTAAATCCTCAAATATGGTAACATTTCACGTTAAGCATTTAGTTTGATATTACGTAAATATATTCATTTTTACCAATAATTCGATACTATTTCATGTAGTATCACGATATGTGATTTGGCCTTCAAATCTCAGAATTTCGCATAATATTGCATTTTAAGCAAGTTTTCTTGAATTTTGTTTCGTACGAAAAATCATCGAATTTAGGAATATTTTGACGTTTATCATCCCCTTTTCCTTTATGTGATTTAAACAAAATATCATCAAATTAGGCAATATTTTGCCGTTTTTCCACGTTTTTGTGAATTTTCAGTCTATGGGTATTAATTCATTATATATACGATAAAAATGATGCAAACACATAATTGATTTGATAATAACCTTAAATACTTCATTTTGAATCAACTATTTGTTTCTCGTTAAAATACTGAGTAAGACATTGAAAAGGGAAGAAGTTTTTTTTTTTTTTTGCATATATCGACGTTTCAGCCGGAGAAGAGAGGATTTCGTGTACATCTTCCATCGGTAATATAAACAGAAAATCAGGAACATTTTAGTTAATTCTAATGAAAACACATTGATTTTTATCATTTGTATTGGAAACAACATTGTCATATGTTTTTTCTTGGATCTAAATAATATGAAACCTCGCTGTATGATATGAAGTTAAAATCCTCAAATATGGTTAAATAGTGACTTTTTCACGTTTTTCATGTAGTTTGATATTACGTAAATATATTCATTTTTACCAATATTTCGATACTATTTCATGTAGTATCACGATATGTGATTTGGCCTTCAAAACTCAGAATTTCGCATAATATTGCATTTTAAGACAGTTTTCTTGCAATTTGTTTCGTACGAAAAATCATCGAATTTAGCAATATTTTGACGTTTATCATCCCCTTTTCCTTTATGTGATTTAAACAAAATATCATCGAATTAGGCAACATTTTCCCGTTTTTCCACGTTTTTGTGAATTTTCAGTTTATTGGTATTAATTCATTATATATACGATAAAAATGGTGTAAACACATAATTGATCAGAAATTAATCTTAAATACTTCATTTTCAATCAACCATTTTTTTCTCGTTAAAAAAATGAGTACGTTATTGAAAAGGGGAGAAGTTTGGTTTTTATTGCATATATCGACGTTTCAGCTTGATTAGAGCGGTTTTACGTGTACATCTTCCATCGGTAATATAAACGGAAAATCAAGAACATTTTAGTTAATTCTAATGAAAACACATTGTTATTTATCATTTGTATTGGAAACAACATTGTCATATGTCTTTTCTTGGATCTAAATAATACGAAACCTCGCTCTATGATTTTAAGTTAAAATCTTCAAATATGGTAACTTTTTCACCTTAATCATGTAGTTTGATATTACGTAAATATATTAATTTTTACCAATATTTCGATTCTACTTCATGTAGTATCACGATATGTGATTTGGCCTACAAATCTCAGAATTTCGCATAATATTGTATTTTAAGCAAGTTTTCTTGCATTTTGTTTCGTACAAAAAATCATCGAATTTAGCAATATTTTGACGTTTATCATCCCCTTTTCCTTTATGTGACTTTAACAAAATATCATCGAATTAGGCAACAATTTCCCGTCTTTCCACGTTTTTGTGAATTTTCAGTTTATTGGTATTAATTCATTATATATACGATTAAAATGATGTAAACACATAATTGATCAGAAATTAATCTTAAATACTTCATTTTCAATCAACCATTTGTTTCTCGTTAAAATACTGAGTAGGATATTGAAAAGGGGAGAAGTTCTGTTTTTATTGCATATATCGACGTTTCAGCCGGAATAGAGATGTTTTCGTGTACATCTTCCATCGGTAATATAAACGGAAAATCAGGAACATTTTAGTTAATTCTATTGAAAACACATTGATTTTTATCGTTTGTATTGGAAAAAACATTGTCAAATGTCTTTTCTTGGATCTAAATAATACGAAACCTCGCTCTATGATATGAAGTTAAAATCCTCAAATATGGTTAAATAGTGACTTTTTTCACGTTTTTCATGTAGTTTGATATTACGTAAATATATTCTTTTTTACCAATATTTCGATACTATTTCGTGTAGTATCACGATATGTGATTTGGCCATCAAAACTCAGAATTTCGCATAATATTGCATTTTAAGCCAGTTTTCTTGCATTTTGTTTCGTATGAAAAATCATCGAATTTAGCAATATTTTGACGTTTATCATCCCCTTTTCCTTTATGTGATTTAAACAAAATATCATCGAATTAGGCAATATTTTGACGTTTTTCCACGTTTTTTTTAATTTTCATTCTATGGGTATTAATTCATTATATATACGATAAAAATGATGCAAACACATAATTGATTAGATAATAACCTCAAATACTTCATTTTCAATCATCTATTTGTTTCTCGTTAAAATACTGAGTAAGATATTGAAAAGGGGAGAAGTTCGGTTTTTATAGCATATATCGACGTTTCAGCCGGATTAGATTGGTTTTACGTGTACATCTTACATCGGTAATATAAACGGAAAATCAAGAACATTTTAGTTAATTCTAATGAAAACACATTGTTTTTTATCATTTGTATTGGAAACAACATTGTCATATGTCATTTCTTTTATCTAAATAATACAAAACCTTGCTCTATGATCTGAAGTTAAAATCCTCATATATAGTAAGATAGTGACTTTTTTCACGTTTTTCATGTAGTTTGATATTACGTAAATATATTCATTTTTACCAATATTTCGATACTATTTCATGTAGTATCACAATATGTGATTTGGCTTTCAAATCTCAGAATTTCGCATAATATTGCATTTTAAGCAAGTTTTCTTGCATTTTGTTTCGTACGAAAAATCATCGAATTTAGCAATATTTTGACGTTTATCATCTATTTTTTCTTTGTGTGATTTAAACAAAATATCATCGAATTAGGCAATATTTTGCCATTTTTCCACGTTTTTGTGAATTTTCAATCTATGGGTATTAATTCATTATATATACGATAAAAATGATGCAAACACATAATTGATCAGATATTAACCTTAAATACTTCATTTTCTCGTTAAAATACTGAGTAAGATATTGAAAAGGGGAGAAGTTCGGTTTTTATTGCATATATCGACGTTTCAGCAGGATTAGAGCGGTTTTACGTGTACATCTTCCATCGGTAATATAAACGGAAAAACAAGAACATTTTAGTGAGTTCTAATGAAAACACATTTTTTTTTTCATTTTTATTGGAAACAACATTGTCATATGTCTTTTCTTGGATCTAAATAATACGAAACCTCGCTCTATGATATGAAGTTAGAATCCTCAAATATGGTAAAATAGTGACTTTTTCATGTTTTTTCATGTCGTTTGATATTACGTAAATATATTCATTTTTACCAATATTTCGATACTATTTCATGTAGTATCACGATATGTGATTTGGCCTTCAAATCTCAGAATTTCGCATAATATTGCATTTTAAGCAAGTTTTCTTGCATTTTGTTTCGTACGAAAAATCATCGAATTTAGCAATATTTTGACGTTTATCATCCCCTTTTCCTTTATGTGATTTAAACAAAATATCATCAAATTAGGCAATATTTTGCCATTTTTCCACGTTTTTGTGAATTTTAAGTCTATGGGTATTAATTCATTATATATACGATAAAAATGAAGCAAACACATAATTGATTAGAAATTAATTTTAAATACTTCATTTTCAATCAACCATTTGTTTCTCGTTAAAATACTGAGTAGGATATTGAAAAGGGGAGAAGTTCGGTTTTTATTGCATATATCGACGTTTCATCCGGATTAGAGCGGTTTTACGTATACATCTTCCATCGGTAATATAAACGGAAAATCAGGAACATTTTAGTTAATTCTAATGAAAACATATTAGTTTTTATCATTTGTATTGGAAACAACATTGTCATATGTCATTTCTTTTATCTAAATAATACAAAACCTTGCTCTATGATCTGAAGTTAAAATCCTCATATATAGTAAAATAGTGACTTTTTCACGTTTTTCATGTCGTTTGATATTACGTAAATATATTCATTTTTACCAATATTTCGATACTATTTCATGTAGTATCATGATATGTGATTTGGCCTTCAAATCTCAGAATTTCACATAATATTGCATTTTAAACAAGTTTTCTTGCATTTTGTTTCGTACGAAAAATCATCATATTTAGGAATATTTTGACGTTTATCATGCCCTTTCCTTTATGTGATTTAAACATAATATCATCGAATTAGGCAATATTTTGCCGTTTTCCACGTTTTTGTGAATTTTCAGTCTATGGGTATTAATTCATTATATATACGATAAAAATGATGCACACACATAATTGATTAGATAATAACCTTAAGTACTTCATTTTCAATCATCTATTTGTTTCTCTTTAAAATACTGAGTAGGATATTGAAAAGTGGAGAAGTTCGGTTTGTATTGCATATATCGACGTTTCAGCAGGATTAGAGCGATTTTACGTGTACATCTTTCATCGGTAATATAAACGGAAAATCAAGAACATTTTAGTTAGTTCTAATGAAAACACATTGTTTTTTATAATTTGTATTGGAAACAACATTGTCATATGTCTTTTCTTGGATCTAAATAATACGAAACCTCGCTCTATGATTAGAAGTTTAAATCCTCAAATATGGTAACTTTTTCACGTTAAGCATTTAGTTTGATATTACGTAAATATATTCATTTTTACCAATAATTCGATACTATTTCATGTAGTATCACGATATGTGATTTGGCCTTCAAATCTCAGAATTTCGCATAATATTGCATTTTAAGCAAGTTTTCTTGCATTTTGTTTCGTACGAAAAATCATCGAATTTAGGAATATTTTGACGTTTATCATCCCCTTTTCCTTTATGTGATTTAAACAAAATATCATCAAACTAGGCAATATTTTGCCAATTTTCCACGTTTTTGTGAATTTTCAGTCAATGGGTATTAATTCATTATATATACGATAAAAATGATGCAAACACATAATTGATTAGATAATAACCTTAAATACTTCATTTTCAATCATCTATTTGTTTCTCGTTAAAATACTGAGTAAGATATTGAAAAGGAGAGAAGTTTAGTTTTTATTGCATATATCGACGTTTCAGCCGGATTAGAGCGGTTTTACGTGTACATCTTCCATCGGTAATATAAACGGAAAATCAAGAACATTTTAGGTAATTCTAATGAAAACACATTGTTTTTATCATTTTTATCATTTGTCAACAGCATTGTCATATGTCTTTTCTTGGATCTAAATAATACGAAACCTCGCTCTATGATTTGAAGTTAAAATCCTCAAATATGGTAAAATAGTGACTTTTTCACGTTAATCATGTAGTTTGATATTACGTAAATATATTCATTTTTACCAATATTTCGATACTATTTCATGTAGTATCACGATATGTGATTTGGCCTTCAAATCTCAGAATTTCGCAAAATATTGCATTTTAAGCAAGTTTTCTTGCATTTTGTTTCGTACCAAAAATCATCGAATTTAGCAATATTTTGACGTTTATCATCCCCTTTTCCTTTATGTGATTTAAACAAAATATCATCGAATTAGGCAACATTTTCCCGTTTTTCCACGTTTTTGTGAATTTTCAGTTTATTGGTATTAATTCATTATATATACGATAAAAATGGTGTAAACACATAATTGATCAGAAATTAATCCTAAATACTTCATTTTCAATCAGCCATTTGTTTCTCGTTAAAAAAATGAGTACGTTATTGAAAAGGGGAGAAGTTTGGTTTTTATTGCATATATCGACGTTTCAGCTTGATTAGAGCGGTTTTACGTGTACATCTTCCATCGGTAATATAAACGGAAAATCAAGAACATTTTAGTTAATTCTAATGAAAACACATTGTTTTTTCTCATTTGTATTGGAAACAACATTGTCATATGTCTTTTCTTGGATCTAAATAATACGAAACCTCGCTCTATGATTTGAAGTTAAAATCCATAAATATGGGAAAATAGTGACTTTTTCACGTTAATCATGTAGTTTGATATTACGTAAATATATTCATTTTTACCAATATTTCGATACTATTTCATGTAATATCACTAATGTGTAATTTGGCCTTCGAATCTCAGAATTTCGCATAATATTGCATTTTAAGCAACTTTTCTTGCATTTTGTTTCGTACGAAAAATCATCGAATTTAGCAATATTTTGACGTTTATCATCCCCTTTTCCTTTATGTGATTTAAAAATAATATCATCGCATTAGGCAATATTTTGCCGTTTTCCCACGTTTTTGTTAATTTTCAGTATATTGTTATTAATTCATTATATATACGATAAAAATGATGCAAACACATAATTGATTAGAAATTAACCTTAAATACTTCATTTTCAATCAACCATTTGTTTCTCGTTAAAATACTGAGTAAGATATTGAAAAGGGAAGAAGTTCGGTTTTTATTGCATATATCGACGTTTCAGCCGGATTAGAGCGGTTTTACGTGTACATCTTCCATCGGTAATATAAACGGAAAATCAAGAACATTTTAGTTAATTCTAATGAAAACATATTGATTTTTATCATTTGTATTGGAAACAACATTGTCATATGTTTTTTCTTGGATCTAAATAATATGAAACCTCGCTGTATGATATGAAGCTAAAATCCTCAAATATGGTTAAATAGTGACTTTTTCACGTTTTTCATGTAGTTTGATATTACGTAAATATATTCATTTTTACCAATATTTCGATACTATTTCATGTAGTATCACGATATGTGATTTGGCCTTCAAAACTCAGAATTTCGCATAATATTGCATTTTAAGCCAGTTTTCTTGCATTTTGTTTCGTACGAAAAATCATCGAATTTAGCAATATTTTGACGTTTATCATCCCCTTTTCCTTTATGTGATTTAAACAAAATATCATCGAATTAGGCAACATTTTCCCGTTTTTCCACGTTTTTGTGAATTTTCAGTTTATTGGTATTAATTCATTATATATACGATAAAAATGGTGTAAACACATAATTGATCAGAAATTAATCTTAAATACTTCATTTTCAATCAACCATTTGTTTCTCTTTAAAATACTGAGTAGGATATTGAAAAGGGGAGAAGTTCGGTTTGTATTGCATATATCGACGTTTCAGCAGGATTAGAGCGATTTTACGTGTACATCTTCCATCGGTAATATAAACGGAAAATCAAGAACATTTTAGTTAGTTCTAATGAAAACACATTGTTTTTTATAATTTGTATTGGAAACAACATTGTCATATGTCTTTTCTTGGATCTAAATAATACGAAACCTCGCTCTATGATTAGAAGTTTAAATCCTCAAATATGGTAACTTTTTCACGTTAAGCATTTAGTTTGATATTACGTAAATATATTCATTTTTACCAATAATTCGATACTATTTCATGTAGTATCACGATATGTGATTTGGCCTTCAAATCTCAGAATTTCGCATAATATTGCATTTTAAGCAAGTTTTCTTGCATTTTGTTTCGTACGAAAAATCATCGAATTTAGGAATATTTTGACGTTTATCATCCCCTTTTCCTTTATGTGATTTAAACAAAATATCATCAAACTAGGCAATATTTTGCCAATTTTCCACGTTTTTGTGAATTTTCAGTCAATGGGTATTAATTCATTATATATACGATAAAAATGATGCAAACACATAATTGATTAGATAATAACCTTAAATACTTCATTTTCAATCATCTATTTGTTTCTCGTTAAAATACTGAGTAAGATATTGAAAAGGAGAGAAGTTTAGTTTTTATTGCATATATCGACGTTTCAGCCGGATTAGAGCGGTTTTACGTGTACATCTTCCATCGGTAATATAAACGGAAAATCAAGAACATTTTAGGTAATTCTAATGAAAACACATTGTTTTTATCAGTTTTTATCATTTGTCAACAGCATTGTCATATGTCTTTTCTTGGATCTAAATAATACGAAACCTCGCTCTATGATTTGAAGTTAAAATCCTCAAATATGGTAAAATAGTGACTTTTTCACGTTAATCATGTAGTTTGATATTACGTAAATATATTCATTTTTACCAATATTTCGATACTATTTCATGTAGTATCACGATATGTGATTTGGCCTTCAAATCTCAGAATTTCGCAAAATATTGCATTTTAAGCAAGTTTTCTTGCATTTTGTTTCGTACCAAAAATCATCGAATTTAGCAATATTTTGACGTTTATCATCCCCTTTTCCTTTATGTGATTTAAACAAAATATCATCGAATTAGGCAACATTTTCCCGTTTTTCCACGTTTTTGTGAATTTTCAGTTTATTGGTATTAATTCATTATATATACGATAAAAATGGTGTAAACACATAATTGATCAGAAATTAATCTTAAATACTTCATTTTCAATCAGCCATTTGTTTCTCGTTAAAATAATGAGTACGTTATTGAAAAGGGGAGAAGTTCGGTTTTTATTGCATATATCGACGTTTCAGCTGATTAGAGCGGTTTTACGTGTACATCTTCCATCGGTAATATAAACGGAAAATCAAGAACATTTTAGTTAATTCTAATGAAAACACATTGTTTTTTCTCATTTGTATTGGAAACAACATTGTCATATGTCTTTTCTTGGATCTAAATAATACGAAACCTCGCTCTATGATTTGAAGTTAAAATCCATAAATATGGGAAAATAGTGACTTTTTCACGTTAATCATGTAGTTTGATATTACGTAAATATATTCATTTTTACCAATATTTCGATACTATTTCATGTAATATCACTATGTGTAATTTGGCCTTCGAATCTCAGAATTTCGCATAATATTGCATTTTAAGCAACTTTTCTTGCATTTTGTTTCGTACGAAAAATCATCGAATTTAGCAATATTTTGACGTTTATCATCCCCTTTTCCTTTATGTGATTTAAAAATAATATCATCGCATTAGGCAATATTTTGCCGTTTTCCCACGTTTTTGTTAATTTTCAGTATATTGTTATTAATTCATTATATATACGATAAAAATGATGCAAACACATAATTGATTAGAAATTAACCTTAAATACTTCATTTTCAATCAACCATTTGTTTCTCGTTAAAATACTGAGTAAGATATTGAAAAGGGAAGAAGTTCGGTTTTTATTGCATATATCGACGTTTCAGCCGGATTAGAGCGGTTTTACGTGTACATCTTCCATCGGTAATATAAACGGAAAATCAAGAACATTTTAGTTAATTCTAATGAAAACATATTGATTTTTATCATTTGTATTGGAAACAACATTGTCATATGTTTTTTCTTGGATCTAAATAATATGAAACCTCGCTGTATGATATGAAGCTAAAATCCTCAAATATGGTTAAATAGTGACTTTTTCACGTTTTTCATGTAGTTTGATATTACGTAAATATATTCATTTTTACCAATATTTCGATACTATTTCATGTAGTATCACGATATGTGATTTGGCCTTCAAAACTCAGAATTTCGCATAATATTGCATTTTAAGCCAGTTTTCTTGCATTTTGTTTCGTACGAAAAATCATCGAATTTAGCAATATTTTGACGTTTATCATCCCCTTTTCCTTTATGTGATTTAAACAAAATATCATCGAATTAGGCAACATTTTCCCGTTTTTCCACGTTTTCGTGAATTTTCAGTTTATTGGTATTAATTCATTATATATACGATAAAAATGGTGTAAACACATAATTGATCAGAAATTAATCTTAAATACTTCATTTTCAATCAACCATTTGTTTCTCTTTAAAATACTGAGTAGGATATTGAAAAGGGGAGAAGTTCGGTTTGTATTGCATATATCGACGTTTCAGCAGGATTAGAGCGATTTTACGTGTACATCTTCCATCGGTAATATAAACGGAAAATCAAGAACATTTTAGTTAGTTCTAATGAAAACACATTGTTTTTTATAATTTGTATTGGAAACAACATTGTCATATGTCTTTTCTTGGATCTAAATAATACGAAACCTCGCTCTATGATTAGAAGTTTAAATCCTCAAATATGGTAACTTTTTCACGTTAAGCATTTAGTTTGATATTACGTAAATATATTCATTTTTACCAATAATTCGATACTATTTCATGTAGTATCACGATATGTGATTTGGCCTTCAAATCTCAGAATTTCGCATAATATTGCATTTTAAGCAAGTTTTCTTGCATTTTGTTTCGTACGAAAAATCAACGAATTTAGGAATATTTTGACGTTTATCATCCCCTTTTCCTTTATGTGATTTAAACAAAATATCATCAAATTAGGCAATATTTTGCCATTTTTCCACGTTTTTGTGAATTTTCAGTCAATGGGTATTAATTCATTATATATACGATAAAAATGATGCAAACACATAATTGATTAGATAATAACCTTAAATACTTCATTTTCAATCATCTATTTGTTTCTCGTTAAAATACTGAGTAAGATATTGAAAAGGAGAGAAGTTTAGTTTTTATTGCATATATCGACGTTTCAGCCGGATTAGAGCGGTTTTACGTGTACATCTTCCATCGGTAATATAAACGGAAAATCAAGAACATTTTAGTTAATTCTAATGAAAACACATTGTTTTTATCATTTTTATCATTTGTCAACAGCATTGTCATATGTCTTTTCTTGGATCTAAATAATACGTAACCTCGCTCTATGGTTTGAAGTTAAAATCCTCAAATATGGTAAAATAGTGACTTTTTCACGTTAATCATGTAGTTTGATATTACGTAAATATATTCATTTTTACCAATATTTCGATACTATTTCATGTAGTATCACGATATGTGATTTGGCCTTCAAATCTCAGAATTTCGCAAAATATTGCATTTTAAGCAAGTTTTCTTGCATTTTGTTTCGTACGAAAAATCATCGAATTTAGCAATATTTTGACGTTTATCATCCATTTTGCCTTTGTGATTTAAACAAAATATCATCGAATTAGGCAAAATTTTGCCGTTTTTCCACGTTTTTGTGAATTTGCAGTTTATTGGTATTAATTCATTATTTATACGATAAAAATGATGCAAACACATAATTAATTTGATAATAACCTTAAATACTTCATTTTGAATCAAATATTTGTTTCTCGTTAAAATACTGAGTAAGATATTGAAAAGGGAAGAAGTTTTTTTTTTTTTTGCATATATCGACGTTTCAGCCGGAGAAGAGAGGATTTCGTGTACATCTTCCATCGGTAATATAAACAGAAAATCAGGAACATTTTAGTTAATTCTAATGAAAACACATTGATTTTTATCATTTGTATTGGAAACAACATTGTCATATGTTTTTTCTTGGATCTAAATACTATGAAACCTCGCTGTATGATATGAAGTTAAAATCTTCAAATATGGTTAAATAGTGACTTTTTCACGTTTTTCATGTAGTTTGATATTACGTAAATATATTCATTTTTACCAATATTTCGATACTATTTCATGTAGTATCACGATATGTGATTTGGCCTTCAAAACTCTGAATTTCGCATAATATTGCATTTTAAGCCAGTTTTCTTGCATTTTGTTTCGTACGAAAAATCATCGAATTTAGCAATATTTTGACGTTTATCATCCCCTTTTCCTTTATGTGATTTAAACAAAATATCATCGAATTAGGCAACATTTTCCCGTTTTTCCACGTTTTTGTGAATTTTCAGTTTATTGGTATTAATTCATTATATATACGATAAAAATGGTGTAAACACATAATTGATCAGAAATTAATCTTAAATACTTCATTTTCAATCAACCATTTTTTTCTCGTTAAAAAAATGAGTACGTTATTGAAAAGGGGAGAAGTTTGGTTTTTATTGCATATATCGACGTTTCAGCTTGATTAGAGCGGTTTTACGTGTACATCTTCCATCGGTAATATAAACGGAAAATCAAGAACATTTTAGTTAATTCTAATGAAAACACATTGTTATTTATCATTTGTATTGGAAACAACATTGTCATATGTCTTTTCTTGGATCTAAATAATACGAAACCTCGCTCTATGATTTTAAGTTAAAATCTTCAAATATGGTAACTTTTTCACCTTAATCATGTAGTTTGATATTACGTAAATATATTAATTTTTACCAATATTTCGATTCTACTTCATGTAGTATCACGATATGTGATTTGGCCTACAAATCTCAGAATTTCGCATAATATTGTATTTTAAGCAAGTTTTCTTGCATTTTGTTTCGTACAAAAAATCATCGAATTTAGCAATATTTTGACGTTTATCATCCCCTTTTCCTTTATGTGACTTTAACAAAATATCATCGAATTAGGCAACAATTTCCCGTCTTTCCACGTTTTTGTGAATTTTCAGTTTATTGGTATTAATTCATTATATATACGATTAAAATGATGTAAACACATAATTGATCAGAAATTAATCTTAAATACTTCATTTTCAATCAACCATTTGTTTCTCGTTAAAATACTGAGTAGGATATTGAAAAGGGGAGAAGTTCTGTTTTTATTGCATATATCGACGTTTCAGCCGGAATAGAGATGTTTTCGTGTACATCTTCCATCGGTAATATAAACGGAAAATCAGGAACATTTTAGTTAATTCTATTGAAAACACATTGATTTTTATCGTTTGTATTGGAAAAAACATTGTCAAATGTCTTTTCTTGGATCTAAATAATACGAAACCTCGCTCTATGATATGAAGTTAAAATCCTCAAATATGGTTAAATAGTGACTTTTTTCACGTTTTTCATGTAGTTTGATATTACGTAAATATATTCTTTTTTACCAATATTTCGATACTATTTCGTGTAGTATCACGATATGTGATTTGGCCATCAAAACTCAGAATTTCGCATAATATTGCATTTTAAGCCAGTTTTCTTGCATTTTGTTTCGTATGAAAAATCATCGAATTTAGCAATATTTTGACGTTTATCATCCCCTTTTCCTTTATGTGATTTAAACAAAATATCATCGAATTAGGCAATATTTTGACGTTTTTCCACGTTTTTTTTAATTTTCATTCTATGGGTATTAATTCATTATATATACGATAAAAATGATGCAAACACATAATTGATTAGATAATAACCTCAAATACTTCATTTTCAATCATCTATTTGTTTCTCGTTAAAATACTGAGTAAGATATTGAAAAGGGGAGAAGTTCGGTTTTTATAGCATATATCGACGTTTCAGCCGGATTAGATTGGTTTTACGTGTACATCTTACATCGGTAATATAAACGGAAAATCAAGAACATTTTAGTTAATTCTAATGAAAACACATTGTTTTTTATCATTTGTATTGGAAACAACATTGTCATATGTCATTTCTTTTATCTAAATAATACAAAACCTTGCTCTATGATCTGAAGTTAAAATCCTCATATATAGTAAGATGGTGACTTTTTTCACGTTTTTCATGTAGTTTGATATTACGTAAATATATTCATTTTTACCAATATTTCGATACTATTTCATGTAGTATCACAATATGTGATTTGGCTTTCAAATCTCAGAATTTCGCATAATATTGCATTTTAAGCAAGTTTTCTTGCATTTTGTTTCGTACGAAAAATCATCGAATTTAGCAATATTTTGACGTTTATCATCTATTTTTTCTTTGTGTGATTTAAACAAAATATCATCGAATCAAAATATCATCGAATTTTGCCATTTTTCCACGTTTTTGTGAATTTTCAATCTATGGGTATTAATTCATTATATATACGATAAAAATGATGCAAACACATAATTGATCAGATATTAACCTTAAATACTTCATTTTCTCGTTAAAATACTGAGTAAGATATTGAAAAGGGGAGAAGTTCGGTTTTTATTGCATATATCGACGTTTCAGCAGGATTAGAGCGGTTTTACGTGTACATCTTCCATCGGTAATATAAACGGAAAAACAAGAACATTTTAGTGAGTTCTAATGAAAACACATTTTTTTTTTCATTTTTATTGGAAACAACATTGTCATATGTCTTTTCTTGGATCTAAATAATACGAAACCTCGCTCTATGATATGAAGTTAGAATCCTCAAATATGGTAAAATAGTGACTTTTTCATGTTTTTTCATGTCGTTTGATATTACGTAAATATATTCATTTTTACCAATATTTCGATACTATTTCATGTAGTATCACGATATGTGATTTGGCCTTCAAATCTCAGAATTTCGCATAATATTGCATTTTAAGCAAGTTTTCTTGCATTTTGTTTCGTACGAAAAATCATCGAATTTAGCAATATTTTGACGTTTATCATCCCCTTTTCCTTTATGTGATTTAAACAAAATATCATCAAATTAGGCAATATTTTGCCATTTTTCCACGTTTTTGTGAATTTTAAGTCTATGGGTATTAATTCATTATATATACGATAAAAATGAAGCAAACACATAATTGATTAGAAATTAATTTTAAATACTTCATTTTCAATCAACCATTTGTTTCTCGTTAAAATACTGAGTAGGATATTGAAAAGGGGAGAAGTTCGGTTTTTATTGCATATATCGACGTTTCATCCGGATTAGAGCGGTTTTACGTATACATCTTCCATCGGTAATATAAACGGAAAATCAGGAACATTTTAGTTAATTCTAATGAAAACATATTAGTTTTTATCATTTGTATTGGAAACAACATTGTCATATGTCATTTCTTTTATCTAAATAATACAAAACCTTGCTCTATGATCTGAAGTTAAAATCCTCATATATAGTAAAATAGTGACTTTTTCACGTTTTTCATGTCGTTTGATATTACGTAAATATATTCATTTTTACCAATATTTCGATACTATTTCATGTAGTATCATGATATGTGATTTGGCCTTCAAATCTCAGAATTTCACATAATATTGCATTTTAAACAAGTTTTCTTGCATTTTGTTTCGTACGAAAAATCATCATATTTAGGAATATTTTGACGTTTATCATGCCCTTTCCTTTATGTGATTTAAACATAATATCATCGAATTAGGCAATATTTTGCCGTTTTCCACGTTTTTGTGAATTTTCAGTCTATGGGTATTAATTCATTATATATACGATAAAAATGATGCACACACATAATTGATTAGATAATAACCTTAAGTACTTCATTTTCAATCATCTATTTGTTTCTCTTTAAAATACTGAGTAGGATATTGAAAAGTGGAGAAGTTCGGTTTGTATTGCATATATCGACGTTTCAGCAGGATTAGAGCGATTTTACGTGTACATCTTTCATCGGTAATATAAACGGAAAATCAAGAACATTTTAGTTAGTTCTAATGAAAACACATTGTTTTTTATAATTTGTATTGGAAACAACATTGTCATATGTCTTTTCTTGGATCTAAATAATACGAAACCTCGCTCTATGATTAGAAGTTTAAATCCTCAAATATGGTAACTTTTTCACGTTAAGCATTTAGTTTGATATTACGTAAATATATTCATTTTTACCAATAATTCGATACTATTTCATGTAGTATCACGATATGTGATTTGGCCTTCAAATCTCAGAATTTCGCATAATATTGCATTTTAAGCAAGTTTTCTTGCATTTTGTTTCGTACGAAAAATCATCGAATTTAGGAATATTTTGACGTTTATCATCCCCTTTTCCTTTATGTGATTTAAACAAAATATCATCAAACTAGGCAATATTTTGCCAATTTTCCACGTTTTTGTGAATTTTCAGTCAATGGGTATTAATTCATTATATATACGATAAAAATGATGCAAACACATAATTGATTAGATAATAACCTTAAATACTTCATTTTCAATCATCTATTTGTTTCTCGTTAAAATACTGAGTAAGATATTGAAAAGGAGAGAAGTTTAGTTTTTATTGCATATATCGACGTTTCAGCCGGATTAGAGCGGTTTTACGTGTACATCTTCCATCGGTAATATAAACGGAAAATCAAGAACATTTTAGGTAATTCTAATGAAAACACATTGTTTTTATCATTTTTATCATTTGTCAACAGCATTGTCATATGTCTTTTCTTGGATCTAAATAATACGAAACCTCGCTCTATGATTTGAAGTTAAAATCCTCAAATATGGTTAAATAGTGACTTTTTCACGTTTTTCATGTAGTTTGATATTACGTAAATATATTCATTTTTACCAATATTTCGATACTATTTCATGTAGTATCACGATATGTGATTTGGCCTTCAAAACTCAGAATTTCGCATAATATTGCATTTTAAGCCAGTTTTCTTGCATTTTGTTTCGTACGAAAAATCATCGAATTTAGCAATATTTTGACGTTTATCATCCCCTTTTCCTTTATGTGATTTAAACAAAATATCATCGAATTAGGCAACATTTTCCCGTTTTTCCACGTTTTCGTGAATTTTCAGTTTATTGGTATTAATTCATTATATATACGATAAAAATGGTGTAAACACATAATTGATCAGAAATTAATCTTAAATACTTCATTTTCAATCAACCATTTGTTTCTCTTTAAAATACTGAGTAGGATATTGAAAAGGGGAGAAGTTCGGTTTGTATTGCATATATCGACGTTTCAGCAGGATTAGAGCGATTTTACGTGTACATCTTCCATCGGTAATATAAACGGAAAATCAAGAACATTTTAGTTAGTTCTAATGAAAACACATTGTTTTTTATAATTTGTATTGGAAACAACATTGTCATATGTCTTTTCTTGGATCTAAATAATACGAAACCTCGCTCTATGATTAGAAGTTTAAATCCTCAAATATGGTAACTTTTTCACGTTAAGCATTTAGTTTGATATTACGTAAATATATTCATTTTTACCAATAATTCGATACTATTTCATGTAGTATCACGATATGTGATTTGGCCTTCAAATCTCAGAATTTCGCATAATATTGCATTTTAAGCAAGTTTTCTTGCATTTTGTTTCGTACGAAAAATCAACGAATTTAGGAATATTTTGACGTTTATCATCCCCTTTTCCTTTATGTGATTTAAACAAAATATCATCAAATTAGGCAATATTTTGCCATTTTTCCACGTTTTTGTGAATTTTCAGTCAATGGGTATTAATTCATTATATATACGATAAAAATGATGCAAACACATAATTGATTAGATAATAACCTTAAATACTTAATTTTCAATCATCTATTTGTTTCTCGTTAAAATACTGAGTAAGATATTGAAAAGGAGAGAAGTTTAGTTTTTATTGCATATATCGACGTTTCAGCCGGATTAGAGCGGTTTTACGTGTACATCTTCCATCGGTAATATAAACGGAAAATCAAGAACATTTTAGTTAATTCTAATGAAAACACATTGTTTTTATCATTTTTATCATTTGTCAACAGCATTGTCATATGTCTTTTCTTGGATCTAAATAATACGTAACCTCGCTCTATGGTTTGAAGTTAAAATCCTCAAATATGGTAAAATAGTGACTTTTTCACGTTAATCATGTAGTTTGATATTACGTAAATATATTCATTTTTACCAATATTTCGATACTATTTCATGTAGTATCACGATATGTGATTTGGCCTTCAAATCTCAGAATTTCGCAAAATATTGCATTTTAAGCAAGTTTTCTTGCATTTTGTTTCGTACGAAAAATCATCGAATTTAGCAATATTTTGACGTTTATCATCCATTTTGCCTTTGTGATTTAAACAAAATATCATCGAATTAGGCAAAATTTTGCCGTTTTTCCACGTTTTTGTGAATTTGCAGTTTATTGGTATTAATTCATTATTTATACGATAAAAATGATGCAAACACATAATTAATTTGATAATAACCTTAAATACTTCATTTTGAATCAAATATTTGTTTCTCGTTAAAATACTGAGTAAGATATTGAAAAGGGAAGAAGTTTTTTTTTTTTTTGCATATATCGACGTTTCAGCCGGAGAAGAGAGGATTTCGTGTACATCTTCCATCGGTAATATAAACAGAAAATCAGGAACATTTTAGTTAATTCTAATGAAAACACATTGATTTTTATCATTTGTATTGGAAACAACATTGTCATATGTTTTTTCTTGGATCTAAATACTATGAAACCTCGCTGTATAATATGAAGTTAAAATCTTCAAATATGGTTAAATAGTGACTTTTTCACGTTTTTCATGTAGTTTGATATTACGTAAATATATTCATTTTTACCAATATTTCGATACTATTTCATGTAGTATCACGATATGTGATTTGGCCTTCAAAACTCTGAATTTCGCATAATATTGCATTTTAAGCCAGTTTTCTTGCATTTTGTTTCGTACGAAAAATCATCGAATTTAGCAATATTTTGACGTTTATCATCCCCTTTTCCTTTATGTGATTTAAACAAAATATCATCGAATTAGGCAACATTTTCCCGTTTTTCCACGTTTTTGTGAATTTTCAGTTTATTGGTATTAATTCATTATATATACGATAAAAATGGTGTAAACACATAATTGATCAGAAATTAATCTTAAATACTTCATTTTCAATCAACCATTTGTTTCTCGTTAAAAAAATGAGTACGTTATTGAAAAGGGGAGAAGTTTGGTTTTTATTGCATATATCGACGTTTCAGCTTGATTAGAGCGGTTTTACGTGTACATCTTCCATCGGTAATATAAACGGAAAATCAAGAACATTTTAGTTAATTATAATGAAAACACATTGTTATTTATCATTTGTATTGGAAACAACATTGTCATATGTCTTTTCTTGGATCTAAATATTACGAAACCTCGCTCTATGATTTTAAGTTAAAATCTTCAAATATGGTAACTTTTTCACCTTAATCATGTAGTTTGATATTACGTAAATATATTCATTTTTAAAAATATTTCGATACTATTTCATGTAGTATCACGATATGTGATTTGGCCTACAAATCTCAGAATTTCGCATAATATTGTATTTTAAGCAAGTTTTCTTGCATTTTGTTTCGTACAAAAAATCATCGAATTAAGCAATATTTTGACGTTTATCATCCCCTTTTCCTTTATGTGACTTTAACAAAATATCATCGAATTAGGCAACAATTTCCCGTCTTTCTACGTTTTTGTGAATTTTCTGTTTATTGGTATTAATTCATTATATATACGATTAAAATGATGTAAACACATAATTGATCAGAAATTAATCTTAAATACTTCATTTTCAATCAACCATTTGTTTCTCGTTATAATACTGAGTAGGATATTGAAAAGGGGAGAAGTTCTGTTTTTATTGCATATATCGACGTTTCAGCCGGAATAGAGATGTTTTCGTGTACATCTTCCATCGGTAATATAAACGGAAAATCAGGAACATTTTAGTTAATTCTATTGAAAACACATTGATTTTTATCGTTTGTATTGGAAAAAACATTGTCAAAGGTCTTTTCTTGGATCTAAATAATACGAAACCTCGCTCTATGATATGAAGTTAAAATCCTCAAATATGGTTAAATAGTGACTTTTTTCACGTTTTTCATGTAGTTTGATATTACGTAAATATATTCATTTTTACCAATATTTCGATACTATTTCGTGTAGTATCACAATATGTGATTTGGCCTTCAAAACTCAGAATTTCGCATAATATTGCATTTTAAGCCAGTTTTCTTGCATTTTGTTTCGTATGAAAAATCATCGAATTTAGCAATATTTTGACGTTTATCATCCCCTTTTCCTTTATGTGATTTAAACAAAATATCATCGAATTAGGCAATATTTTGACGTTTTTCCACGTTTTTTTTAATTTTCAGTCTATGGGTATTAATTCATTATATATACGATAAAAATGATGCAAACACATAATTGATTAGATAATAACCTCAAATACTTCATTTTCAATCATCTATTTGTTTCTCGTTAAAATACTGAGTAAGATATTGAAAAGGGGAGAAGTTCGGTTTTTATAGCATATATCGACGTTTCAGCCGGATTAGAGCGGTTTTACCGTGTACATCTTACATCGGTAATATAAACGGAAAATCAAGAACATTTTAGTTAATTCTAATGAAAACACATTGTTTTTTATCATTTGTATTGGAAACAGCATTGTCATATGTCTTTTCTTGGATCTAAATAATACGAAACCTCGCTCAATGATTTGAAGTTAAAGTCCTCAAATATGGTAAAATAGTGACTTTTCACGTTAATCATGTAGTTTGATATTACGTAAAAATATTCATTTTTACCAATATTTCGATACTATTTCATATAGTATCACGATATGTGATTTGGCCTTCAAATCTCAGAATTTCGCATAATATTACATTTTAAGCAAGTTTTCTTGCATTTTGTTTCGTACGAAAAATCATCAAATTTAGGAATATTTTGACGTTTATCATGCCCTTTTCCTTAATGTGATTTAAACATAATATCATCGAATTAGGCAATATTTTGCTGTTTTCCACGTTTTTGTGAATTTTCAGTTTATTGTTATTAATTCATTAAATATACGATAAAAATGATGCAAACACATAATTGATTAAAAATTAACCTCAAATACTTCATTTTCAATCAACCATTTGTTTCTCGTTAAAATACTGAGTAAGATATTGAAAAGGGAAGAAGTTCTGTTTTTATTGCATATATCTACGTTTCAGCCGGAATAGAGCGGTTTTCGTGTACATCTTCCATCGGTAATATAAATGGAAAATCAGGAAGATTTTAGTTAATTCTAATGAAAACACATTGATTTTTATGATTTGTATTGGAAACAACGCTGTCATATGTCTTTTCTTGGATCTAAATAATACGAAACCTCGCTGTATGATATGAAGTTAAAATCTTCAAATATGGTTAAATTGTGACTTTTTTCACGTTTTTCATGTAGTTTGATATTACGTAAATATATTAATTTTTACCAATATTTCGATACTATTTCATGTAGTATCACGATATGTGATTTGGCCTTCAAATCTCAGAATTTCGCATAATATTGCATTTTAAGCAAGTTTTCTTGCATTTTGTTTCGTACGAAAAATCATCGAATTTAGCAATATTTTGACGTTTATCATCCCCTTTTCCTTTATGTGATTTAAACAAAATATCATCAAATTAGGCAATATTTTGCCATTTTTCCACGTTTTTGTGAATTTTCAGTCTATGGGTATTAATTCATTATATATACGATAAAAATGAAGCAAACACATAATTGATTAGAAATTAATTTTAAATACTTCATTTTCAATCAACCATTTGTTTCTCGTTAAAATACTGAGTAGGATATTGACAAGGGGAGAAGTTCGGTTTTTATTGCATATATCGACGTTTCATCCGGATTAGAGCGGTTTTACGTATACATCTTCCATCGGTAATATAAACGGAAAATCAGGAACATTTTAGTTAATTCTAATGAAAACATATTAGTTTTTATCATTTGTATTGGAAACAACATTGTCATATGTCATTTCTTTTATCTAAATAATACGAAACCTTGCTCTATGATCTGAAGTTAAAATCCTCATATATAGTAAAATAGTGACTTTTTTCACGTTTTTCAAGTAGTTTGATATTACGTAAATATATTCATTTTTACCAATATTTCGATACTATTTCATGTAGTATCACGATATGTGATTTGGCCTTCAAATCTCAAAATTTCGCATAATATTGCATTTTAAGCAAGTTTTCTTGCATTTTGTTTCGTACGAAAAATCATCGAATTTAGCAATATTTTGACGTTTATCATCTATTTTTTCTTTATGATTTAAACAAAATATCATCGAATTAGGCAATATTTTGCCGTTTTTCCACGTTTTTGTGAATTTTCAGTCTATGGGCATTAATTCATTATATATACGATAAAAATGATGCAAACACATAATTGATCAGATATTAACCTTAAATACTTCATTTTCTCGTTAAAATACTGAGTAAGATATTGAAAAGGGGAGAAGTTCGGTTTTTATTGCATATATCGACGTTTCAGCAGGATTAGAGCGGTTTTACGTGTACATCTTCCATCGGTAATATAAACGGAAAAACAAGAACATTTTAGTGAGTTCTAATGAAAACACATTTTTTTTATCATTTTTATTGGAAACAACATTGTCATATGTCTTTTCTTGGATCTAAATAATACGAAACCTCGCTCTATGATATGAAGTTAGAATCCTCAAATATGGTAAAATAGTGACTTTTTCACGTTTTTCATGTCGTTTGATATTACGTAAATATATTCATTTTTACCAATATTTCGATACTATTTCATGTAGTATCATGATATGTGATTTGGCCTTCATATATCAGAATTTCGCATAATATTGCATTTTAAGCAAGTTTTCTTACATTTTGTTTCGTACGAAAAATCATCGAATTTAGCAGTATTTTGACGTTTATCATCTCCTTTTCCTTTGTGTGATTTAAACAAAATATCATCGAATTAGGCAATATTTTGCCGTTTTTCCACGTTTTTGTGAATTTTCAGTTTATTGGTATTAATTCGTTATATATACGATAAAAATGATGCAAACACATAATTGATTAGATAATAACCTTAAATACTTCATTTCCAATCAACTATTTGTTTCTCGTAAAATACTGAGTAAGATATTGAAAAGGGAAGAAGTTCTGTTTTTGTTGCATATATCGACGTTTCAGCCGGAATAGAGCGGTTTTCGCAGGGTGCAGGGTGAATTTGGGCAAACTGTGTTCCATCGCTGCTCTCAGTAATTGTCATATTTTCGGTATAGAATTCGTAATTTCAAACTGCGAAAACGTGCCGAGAGCCAGAATTTGGCTCCAAAATATGGCTCAAACGTCGAATTTGGGACGTTTAGGATATTTTGAAAACTGCAAAGAGGGCTTGGGCAAAATGTGATCCATCGCCGCTTTCAGTAACTGGCATATTTTCGGTATAAAAAGTCGCAATTTCATACTGCGAATACGTGCAGATAACCAGAAATTGGCTCCAAAATATTCTTCAAGGGGCGTATTTGGGATGTTTTTGATATTTCGAAAACTGCAGAGGGGTTTGGTCAAACTGTGACCCATCGCCGCTCTCAGTAATTGGCATATTTTCGGTATAAAATTCGTAATTTCAAACTGCGAATACATGCAGAGAGTCAGAATTTGGCTCGTTAATATGGCCCAAGCGTCGAATTTGGGATGTTTGGGATATTTTGAAAACTGCAGAGAGGGTTTGAGCAAAATGTGATCCATCGCCGCTTTCAGTAAATGGCATTTACTCTGTATGAAATGTCGTAATTTCAAACTGCGAATACGTGCAGAGAGCCAGAATTTGGCTCCAAAATATGGTTCAAGAGTCGAATTTGGGATGTTTGTGATATTTTTAAAACTGCAGGGAGGGTTTAGGCAAAATGTGACCCATCACTGATCCCAGTAATTGGCATATATTCGTTATAAAAAGTCGTAATTTCAAACTGCGAAAACGTGCCGAGACCCAGAATTTGGCTCCAAAATATGGCTCAAGGGTCGAATTTGGGATGTTTGGGATATTTTGAAAACTGCAGGGGGGGTTTGGGCAAAATGTGACTCATCGCCGCTTTCAGTATTTGGCATATTGTCTGTATAAAAAGTCGTAATTTCAAACTGCGAATACGTGCAGAGAACCAGAATTTGGCTCCAAAATATGGTTCAAGGGTCGAATTTGGAATGTTTGGGATATTTTGAAAACTGCAGAGAGGGTTTGGGTAAAATGTGACACATCGCTGATCCCAGTAATTGGCATATATTCGGTATAAAAAGTCGTAATTTCAAACTGCGAATACGTGCAGAGAGCCAAAATTTGGCTCCAGAATATCTCTTAATAGTCGAATTTGGGATGTTTGGGATATTTTGAAAACAGCAGGGAGGGTTTGGGCAAAATGTGACTCATCGGTGCGTTCAGTAATTGGCATATTTTCGGTATAAAAAGTCGTAATTCCAAACTGCGAATACGTGCAGAGAGCCAGAATTTGGCGCCAATATATGGCTCAAGAGTCGAATTTGGGATGTTTGGGATATTTTCAAAACTGCAGGGTTGGTTTGGACAAACTGTAACCCATCGCCGCTCTCAGTAATTGGCATATTTTCTGTATAAAATTCGTAATTTCAAACTGCGAATACATGCAGAGAGACAGAATTTGGCTTCTTAATATGGCCCAAGCATCGAATTTGGGATGTTTGGGATATTTTGAAAACTGCAGGGAGGGTTTGGGCAAAATGTGATCCATCGCTGCTTTCAGTAATTGGCATTATTTCTGTATAAAAAGTCGTAATTTCAAACTGCGAATACGTGCAGAGAGCCAGAATTTGGCTCCAAAATATGGTTCAAGAGTCGAATTTGGGATGTTTGTGATATTTTTAAAACTGCAGGGAGGGTCTGGGCAAATTGTGATCCATCGCTGATCCCAGTAATTGGCATATATTCGGTATTAAAAGTCGTATTTTCAAACTGCGAATACGTGGAGAGAGCCAGCGTTTGGTTCCAAAATATTGCTCAAGAGTCGAATTTGAGATGTTTGAGATATTTTCAAAACTGCAGGGTGAATTTGGGCAAACTGTGTTCCATCGCTGCTCTCAGTAATTGTCATATTTTCGGTATAGAATTCGTAATTTCAAACTGCGAAAACGTGCCGAGAGCCAGAATTTGGCTCCAAAATATGGCTCAAACGACGAATTTGGGACGTTTAGGATATTTTGAAAACTGCAAAGAGGGCTTGGGCAAAATGTGATCCATCGCCGCTTTCAGTAACTGGCATATTTTCGGTATAAAAAGTCGCAATTTCATACTGCGAATACGTGCAGATAACCAGAAATTGGCTCCAAAATATTCTTCAAAGGGCGTATTTGGGATGTTTTTGATATTTCGAAAACTGCAGAGGGGTTTGGTCAAACTGTGACCCATCGCCGCTCTCAGTAATTGGCATATTTTCGGTATAAAATTCGTAATTTCAAACTGCGAATACATGCAGAGAGTCAGAATTTGGCTCGTTAATATGGCCCAAGCGTCGAATTTGGGATGTTTGGGATATTTTGAAAACTGCAGAGAGGGTTTTAGCAAAATGTGATCCAACGCCGCTTTCAGTAAATGGCATTTATTCTGTATGAAATGTCGTAATTTCAAACTGCGAATACGTGCAGAGTGCCGGAATTTGGCTCCAAAATATGGTTCAAGAGTCGAATTTGGGATGTTTGTGATATTTTTAAAACTGCAGGGAGGGTTTAGGCAAAATGTGACCCATCACTGATCCCAGTAATTGGCATATATTCGGTATAAAAAGGCATAATTTCAAACTGCGAATACGGGCAGAGAGCGAGAATTTTGCTTCAAAATATTGCTCAAGCGTCAAATTTTGTATGTTTTGGATATTTTGAAAACTGCAGGAAGGGTTTGGGCAAAATGTGACTCATCGGCGCGTTCAGTAATTTGCATATTTTGGTATAAAACGTCGTAATTTCAAACTGCGAATACGTGCAGAGAGCCAGAATTTGGCTCCAAATTCTGGTTCAATAGTCGAATTTGGGATGTTTGGGATATTTTCAAAACTGCAGGGTTGGTTTGGGCAAACTGTCACATATCGCTGGTCTCAGTAATTGGATATTTTCGGTATAAAATTTGTAATTTCAAACATCGAAAACGTGCCGAGAGCCAGAATTTGGCTCCAAAATATGGCTCAAGCGTCGAATTTTGGACGTTTGGGATATTTTGAAAACTGCAGGGATGGTTTGGGCAAAACGTGATCCATCGCCGCTTTCAGTAATTGGCATTTTTTCTGTATAAAAAGTCGTAATTTCAAACTGCGAATACGTGCAGAGAGCCAGAATTTGACTCCAAATTATGGTTCAAGCGTCGAATTTGCGATGTTTTAGATATTTTGAAAACTGCAGGGAGGACTTGGGCAAAATGTGACTCATCTGCGCGTTCCATTAATTGGCATATTTCCGTTATAAAAAGTCGTAATTTCAAACTGCGAATACGTGCAGAGAGCCATAATTTGGCTCCAAATTATGGTTCAATAGTCGAATTTGGGATGTTTGGGATATTTTCAAAACTGCAGGGTTGGTTTGGGCAAACTGTGACATATCGCTGGTCTCAGTAATTGGATATTTTCGGTATAAAATTCGTAATTTCAAACAGCGAAAACGTGCCGAGAGCCAGAATTTGGCTCCAAAATATGGCTCAAGCGTCGAATCTTGGACGTTTTGGATATTTTGAAAACTGCAGGGAGGGTTTGGGCAAAACGTGATCCATCGCCGCTTTCAGTAATTGGCATTTTTTCTGTATAAAAAGTCGTAATTTCAAACTGCGAATACGTGCAGAGAGTCAGAATTTGGCTCCAAATTATGGTTCAAGCGTCGAATTTGGGATGTTTGTGATATTTTTAAAACTGCAGTGAGGGATTGGGCAAAATGTAACCCATCGCAGATCCAATTAATTGGCATATATTCGGTATAATATTTCGTAATTTCAAACTGCGAATACGTGCAGAGAGCGAGAAGTTTGCTCCAAAATATTGCTCAAGCTTCAAATTTGGGATGTTTGGAATATTTTGAAAACTGCAGGGGGGGTTAGGGCAAAATGTGACTCATCGGCGCGTTCAGTAATTGGCATATTTTCGGAACAAAACGTTGTAATTTCAAAATTCGAATACGTGCAGAGAGCCAGAATTTAGCTCCAAACTATGGCTCAAGCGTCGAATTTGAGATGTTTGAGATATTTTCAAAACTGCAGGGTGGGTTTGGGCAAACTGTGACCCATCGACGCTCTCAGTAATTGACATATTTTCGGTATAAAATTCGTAATTTCAAACTGCGAATACATGCAAAGAGTCAGAATTTGGCTCCTTAATATGGCCCAAGCGTCGAATTTGGGATGTTTGGGATATTTTCAAAACTGCAGGGAGGGTTTGGGCAAAATGTGATCCATCGCCGCTTTCAGTAATTGGCATTTTTTCTGTATAAAAAGTCGTAATTTCAAACTGCGAATACGTGCAGAGAGCCAAAATATGGCTCCAAAATATGGTTCAAGAGTCGAATTTGGGATGTTTGTGATATTTTTAAAACTGCAGGGAGGGTTTAGGCAAAATGTGACACATCGCTGATCCCAGTAATTGGCATATATTCGGTATAAAAAGTCGTAATTTCAAACTGCGAATACGTGCAGAGAGCGAGAATTTGGCTCCAAAATATTGCTCAAGCGTCAAATTTGAGATGTTTGGGATTTTTTCAAAACTGCAGGGTGGGTTTGGGCAAACTGTGACCCACCGCCGCTCTCAGTAATTGGCATATTTTCGGCATAAAATTTGTAAATTCAAACTGCGAATACATGCAGAGAGCCAGAATTTGGCTCCTTAATATGGCCCAAGCGTCGAATTTGGGATGTTTGGGATATTTTGAAAACATCAGGAAGATTTTGGGCAAAATGTGAACCATCGCCGCTTTCAGTAATTGGCATTTTTTCTGTATAAAAAGTCGAAATTTCAAACTGCGAATACGTGCAGAGAGCTAGAATTTGGCTCCAAAATATGGTTCAAGGGTCGAATTTGGGATGTTTGTGATATTTTTAAAACTGCAGGGAGGACTTGGGCAAAATGTGACACATCGGCGCGTTCAGTAATTGGCATTTTTTCGGTATAAAAAGTAGTAATATAAAACTGCGAATACGTGCAGAGAGCCAGAATTTTGCTCCAAAATATGGTTCAAGCGTCTAATTTGGGATGTTTGTGATATTTTTAAAACTGCAGGGAGGGTTTGGGCAAAATGTGATCCATCGCTGCTTTCAGTAATTTTCATTTATTCTGTATAAAAGGTCGTAATATCAAACTGCGAATACGTGCAGAGAGCCAGAATTTTGCTCCAAAATATGGTTCAAGCGTCGAATTTGGGATGTTTGTGATATTTTTAAAACTGCAGGGAGGGTTTGGGCAAAATGTTATCCATCGCTGCTTTCAGTTATTTTCATTTATTCTGTATAAAAAGTCGTAATATCAAACTGCGAATACGTGCAGAGAGCCAGAATTTGGCTCCAAAATATGGCTCAAGCGTCGAATTTGGGATGTTTGTGATATTTTTGAAACTGCAGGGAGAGTTTGGGCAAAATGTGACCCATCGCTGATCCCAGGAATTGGCACCAAACCCTCCCTTTGAAAAAGGGAGTGTTTGGGCAAAATGTGTAAAATCGCTGATCCCAGGAATTGGCATATATTCAATATCATATTTGATATTACTACTATTACTACACGATATGTGATTTGGCCTTCAAATCTCAGAATTTCGCATAATATTGCATTTTAAGCAAGTTTTCTTGCATTTTGTTTCGTACGAAAAATCATCGAATTTAGGAATATTTTGACGGTTATCATCCCCTTTTCCTTTATGTGATTTAAACAAAATATCATCAAATTAGGCAATATTTTGCCATTTTTCCACGTTTTTGTGAATTTTCAGTCAATGGGTATTAATTCATTATATATACGATAAAAATGATGCAAACACATAATTGATTAGATAATAACCTTAAATACTTCATTTTCAATCATCTATTTGTTTCTCGTTAAAATACTGAGTAAGATATTGAAAAGGAGAGAAGTTTAGTTTTTATTGCATATATCGACGTTTCAGCCGGATTAGAGCGGTTTTACGTGTACATCTTCCATCGGTAATGAAAACGGAAAATCAAGAACATTTTAGTTAATTCTAATGAAAACACATTGTTTTTATCATTTTTATCATTTGTCAACAGCATTGTCATATGTCTTTTCTTGGATCTAAATAATACGAAACCTCGCTCTATGATTTGAAGTTAAAATCCTCAAATATGGTAAAATAGTGACTTTTTCACGTTAATCATGTAGTTTGATATTACGTAAATATATTCATTTTTACCAATATTTCGATACTATTTCATGTAGTATCACGATATGTGATTTGGCCTTCAAATCTCAGAATTTCGCAAAATATTGCATTTTAAGCAAGTTTTCTTGCATTTTGTTTCGTACGAAAAATCATCGAATTTAGCAATATTTTGACGTTTATCATCCATTTTGCCTTTGTGATTTAAACAAAATATCATCGAATTAGGCAAAATTTTGCCGTTTTTCCACGTTTTTGTGAATTTGCAGTTTATTGGTATTAATTCATTATTTATACGATAAAAATGATGCAAACACATAATTAATTTGATAATAACCTTAAATACTTCATTTTGAATCAAATATTTGTTTCTCGTTAAAATACTGAGTAAGATATTGAAAAGGGAAGAAGTTTTGTTTTTTTTGCATATATCGACGTTTCAGTCGGAGAAGAGAGGATTTCGTGTACATCTTTCATCGGTAATATAAACAGAAAATCAGGGACATTTTAGTTAATTCTAATGAAAACACATTGATTTTTATCATTTGTATTGGAAACAACATTGTCATATGTTTTTTCTTGGATCTAAATAATATGAAACCTCGCTGTATGATATGAAGTTAAAATCTTCAAATATGGTTAAATAGTGACTTTTTCACGTTTTTCATGTAGTTTGATATTACGTAAATATATTCATTTTTACCAATATTTCGATACTATTTCATGTAGTATCACGATATGTGATTTGGCCTTCAAAACTCAGAATTTCGCATAATATTGCATTTTAAGCCAGTTTTCTTGCATTTTGTTTCGTACGAAAAATCATCGAATTTAGCAATATTTTGACGTTTATCATCCCCTTTTCCTTTATGTGATTTAAACAAAATATCATCGAATTAGGCAACATTTTCCCGTTTTTCCACGTTTTTGTGAATTTTCAGTTTATTGGTATTAATTCATTATATATACGATAAAAATGGTGTAAACACATAATTGATCAGAAATTAATCTTAAATACTTCATTTTCAATCAACCATTTGTTTCTCGTTAAAAAAATGAGTACGTTATTGAAAAGGGGAGAAGTTTGGTTTTTATTGCATATATCGACGTTTCAGCTTGATTAGAGCGGTTTTACGTGTACATCTTCCATCGGTAATATAAACGGAAAATCAAGAACATTTTAGTTAATTATAATGAAAACACATTGTTATTTATCATTTGTATTGGAAACAACATTGTCATATGTCTTTTCTTGGATCTAAATAATACGAAACCTCGCTCTATGATTTTAAGTTAAAATCTTCAAATATGGTAACTTTTTCACCTTAATCATGTAGTTTGATATTACGTAAATATATTCATTTTTACCAATATTTCGATACTATTTCATGTAGTATCACGATATGTGATTTGGCCTACAAATCTCAGAATTTCGCATAATATTGTATTTTAAGCAAGTTTTCTTGCATTTTGTTTCGTACAAAAAATAATCGAATTTAGCAATATTTTGACGTTTATCATCCCCTTTTCCTTTATGTAACTTTAACAAAATATCATCGAATTAGGCAACAATTTCCCGTCTTTCTACGTTTTTGTGAATTTTCAGTTTATTGGTATTAATTCATTATATATACGATTAAAATGATGTAAACACATAATTGATCAGAAATTAATCTTAAATACTTCATTTTCAATCAACCATTTGTTTCTCGTTAAAATACTGAGTAGGATATTGAAAAGGGGAGAAGTTCTGTTTTTATTGCATATATCGACGTTTCAGCCGGAATAGAGATGTTTTCGTGTACATCTTCCATCGGTAATATAAACGGAAAATCAGGAACATTTTAGTTAATTCTATTGAAAACACATTGATTTTTATCGTTTGTATTGGAAAAAACATTGTCAAAGGTCTTTTCTTGGATCTAAATAATACGAAACCTCGCTCTATGATATGAAGTTAAAATCCTCAAATTTGGTTAAATAGTGACTTTTTTCACGTTTTTCATGTAGTTTGATATTACGTAAATATATTCATTTTTACCAATATTTCGATACTATTTCGTGTAGTATCACGATATGTGATTTGGCCTTCAAATCTCAGAATTTCGCATAATATGGCATTTTAAGCAAGTTTTCTTGCATTTTGTTTCGTACGAAAAATCATCGAATTTAGCAATATTTTGACGTTTATCATCCCCTTTTCCTTTATGTGATTTAAACAAAATATCATCAAATTAGGCAATATTTTGCCATTTTTCCACGTTTTTGTGAATTTTCAGTCTATGGGTATTAATTCATTATATATACGATAAAAATGAAGCAAACACATAATTGATTAGAAATTAATTTTAAATACTTCATTTTCAATCAACCATTTGTTTCTCGTTAAAATACTGAGTAGGATATTGAAAAGGGGAGAAGTTCGGTTTTTATTGCATATATCGACGTTTCATCCGGATTAGAGCGGTTTTACGTATACATCTTCCATCGGTAATATAAACGGAAAATCAGGAACATTTTAGTTAATTCTAATGAAAACATATTAGTTTTTATCATTTGTATTGGAAACAACATTGTCATATGTCATTTCTTTTATCTAAATAATACGAAACCTTGCTCTATGATCTGAAGTTAAAATCCTCATATATAGTAAAATAGTGACTTTTTTCACGTTTTTCAAGTAGTTTGATATTACGTAAATATATTCATTTTTACCAATATTTCGATACTATTTCATGTAGTATCACGATATGTGATTTGGCCTTCAAATCTCAAAATTTCGCATAATATTGCATTTTAAGCAAGTTTTCTTGCATTTTGTTTCGTACGAAAAATCATCGAATTTAGCAATATTTTGACGTTTATCATCTATTTTTTCTTTATGATTTAAACAAAATATCATCGAATTAGGCAATATTTTGCCGTTTTTCCACGTTTTTGTGAATTTTCAGTCTATGGGTATTAATTGATTATATATACGATAAAAATGATGCAAACACATAATTGATCAGATATTAATCTTAAATACTTCATTTTCTCGTTAAAATACTGAGTAAGATATTGAAAAGGGGAGAAGTTCGGTTTTTATTGCATATATCGACGTTTCAGCAGGATTAGAGCGGTTTTACGTGTACATCTTCCATCGGTAATATAAACGGAAAAACAAGAACATTTTAGTGAGTTCTAATGAAAACACATTTTTTTTATCATTTTTATTGGAAACAACATTGTCATATGTCTTTTCTTGGATCTAAATAATACGAAACCTCGCTCTATGATATGAAGTTAGAATCCTCATATATGGTAAAATAGTGACTTTTTCACGTTTTTCATGTCGTTTGATATTACGTAAATATATTCATTTTTACCAATATTTCGATACTATTTCATGTAGTATCATGATATGTGATTTGGCCTTCAAATATCAGAATTTCGTATAATATTGCATTTTAAGCAAGTTTTCTTACATTTTGTTTCGTACGAAAAATCATCGAATTTAGCAATATTTTGACGTTTATCATCTCCTTTTCCTTTGTGTGATTTAAACAAAATATCATCGAATTAGGCAATATTTTGCCGTTTTTCCACGTTTTTGTGAATTTTCAGTTTATTGGTATTAATTCATTATATATACGATAAAAATCATGCAAACACATAATTGATTAGATAATAACCTTGGTATTAATAATACTTCATTTCCAATCAACTATTTGTTTCTCGTAAAATACTGAGTAAGATATTGAAAAGGGAAGAAGTTCTGTTTTTGTTGCATATATCGACGTTTCAGCCGGAATAGAGCGGTTTTCGCAGGGTGCAGGGTGAATTTGGGCAAACTGTGTTCCATCGCTGCTCTCAGTAATTGTCATATTTTCGGTATAGAATTCGTAATTTCAAACTGCGAAAACGTGCCGAGAGCCAGAATTTGGCTCCAAAATATGGCTCAAACGTCGAATTTGGGACGCTTAGGATATTTTGAAAACTGCAAAGAGGGCTTGGGCAAAATGTGATCCATCGCCGCTTTCAGTAACTGGCATATTTTCGGTATAAAAAGTCGCAATTTCATACTGCGAATACGTGCAGATAACCAGAAATTGGCTCCAAAATATTCTTCAAAGGGCGTATTTGGGATGTTTTTGATATTTCGAAAACTGCAGAAGGGTTTGGTCAAACTGTGACCCATCGCCGCTCTCAGTAATTGGCATATTTTCGGTATAAAATTCGTAATTTCAAACTGCGAATACATGCAGAGAGTCAGAATTTGGCTCGTTAATATGACCCAAGCGTCGAATTTGGGATGTTTGGGATATTTTGAAAACTGCAGAGAGGGTTTGAGCAAAATGTGATCCATCGCCGCTTTCAGTAAATGGCATTTATTCTGTATGAAATGTCGTAATTTCAAACTGCGAATACGTGCAGAGAGCCAGAATTTGGCTCCAAAATATGGTTCAAGAGTCGAATTTGGGATGTTTGTGATATTTTTAAAACTGCAGGGAGGGTTTAGGCAAAATGTGACCCATCACTGATCCCAGTAATTGGCATATTGTCTGTATAAAAAGTCGTAATTTCAAACTGCGAATACGTGCAGAGAGCCAAAATTTGGCTCCAGAATATCTCTTAATAGTCGAATTTGGGATGTTTGGGATATTTTGAAAACTGCAGGGAGGGTTTGGGCAAAATGTGACTCATCGGTGCGTTCAGTAATTGGCATATTTTCGGTATAAAATGTCGTAATTCCAAACTGCGAATACGTGCAGAGAGCCAGAATTTGGCGCCAATATATGGCTAAAGAGTCGAATTTGGGATGTTTGGGATATTTTCAAAACTGCAGGGTTGGTTTGGACAAACTGTAACCCATCGCCGCTCTCAGTAATTGGCATATTTTCGGTATAAAATTCGTAATTTCAAACTGCGAATACATGCAGAGAGACAGAATTTGGCTCCTTAATATGGCCCAAGCATCGAATTTGGGATGTTTGGGATATTTTGAAAACTGCAGGGAGGGTTTGGGCAAAATGTGATCCATCGCTGCTTTCAGTAATTGGCATTATTTCTGTATAAAAAGTCGTAATTTCAAACTGCGAATACGTGCAGAGAGCCAGAATTTGGCTCCAAAATATGGTTCAAGAGTCGAATTTGGGATGTTTGTGATATTTTTAAAACGGCAGGGAGGGTTTGGGCAAATTGTGATCCATCGCTGATCCCAGTAATTGGCATATATTCGGTATAAAAAGTCGTATTTTCAAACTGCGAATACGTGGAGAGAGCCAGCGTTTGGTTCCAAAATATTGCTCAAGAGTCGAATTTGAGATGTTTGAGATATTTTCAAAACTGCAGGGTGAATTTGGGCAAACTGTGTTCCATCGCTGCTCTCAGTAATTGTCATATTTTCGGTATAGAATTCGTAATTTCAAACTGCGAAAACGTGCCGAGAGCCAGAATTTGGCTCCAAAATATGGCTCAAACGTCGAATTTGGGACGTTTAGGATATTTTGAAAACTGCAAAGAGGGCTTGGGCAAAATTTGATCCATCGCCGCTTTCAGTAACTGGCATATTTTCGGTATAAAAAGTCGCAATTTCATACTGCGAATACGTGCAGATAACCAGAAATTGGCTCCAAAATATTCTTCAAAGGGCGTATTTGGGATGTTTTTGATATTTCGAAAACTGCAGAGGGGTTTGGTCAAACTGTGACCCATCGCCGCTCTCAGTAATTGGCATATTTTCGGTATAAAATTCGTAATTTCAAACTGCGAATACATGCAGAGAGTCAGAATTTGGCTCGTTAATATGGCCCAAGCGTCGAATTTGGGATGTTTGGGATATTTTGAAAACTGCAGAGAGGGTTTGAGCAAAATGTGATCCATCGCCGCTTTCAGTAAATGGCATTTATTCTGTATGAAATGTCGTAATTTCAAACTGCGAATACGTGCAGAGAGCCAGAATTTGGCTCCAAAATATGGTTCAAGAGTCGAATTTGGGATGTTTGTGATATTTTTAAAACTTCAGGGAGGGTTTAGGCAAAATGTGACCCATCACTGATCCCAGTAATTGGCATATTGTCTGTATAAAAAGTCGTAATTTCAAACTGCGAATACGTGCAGAGAGCCAAAATTTGGCTCCAGAATATCTCTTAATAGTCGAATTTGGGATGTTTGGGATATTTTGAAAACTGCAGGGAGGGTTTGGGCAAAATGTGACTCATCGGTGCGTTCAGTAATTGGCATATTTTCGGTATAAAAAGTCGTAATTCCAAACTGCGAATACGTGCAGAGAGCCAGAATTTGACGCCAATATATGGCTCAAGAGTCGAATTTGGGATGTTTGGGATATTTTCAAAACTGCAGGGTTGGTTTGGACAAACTGTAACCCATCGCCGCTCTCAGTAATTGGCATATTTTCGGTATAAAATTCGTAATTTCAAACTGCGAATACATGCAGAGAGACAGAATTTGGCTCCTTAATATGGCCCAAGCATCGAATTTGGGATGTTTGGGATATTTTGAAAACTGCAGGGAGGGTTTGGGCAAAATGTGATCCATCGCTGCTTTCAGTAATCGGCATTATTTCTGTATAAAAAGTCGTAATTTCAAACTGCGAATACGTGCTGAGAGCCAGAATTTGGCTCCAAAATATAGTCAAGAGTCGAATTTGGGATGTTTGTGATATTTTTAAAACTGCAGGGAGGGTTTGGGCAAATTGTGATCCATCGCTGATCCCAGTAATTGGCATATATTCGGTATAAAAAGTCGTATTTTCAAACTGCGAATACGTGGAGAGAGCCAGCGTTTGGTTCCAAAATATTGCTCAAGAGTCGAATTTGAGATGTTTGAGATATTTTCAAAACTGCAGGGTGAATTTGGGCAAACTGTGTTCCATCGCTGCTCTCAGTAATTGTCATATTTTCGGTATAGAATTCGTAATTTCAAACTGCGAAAACGTGCCGAGAGCCAGAATTTGGCTCCAAAATATGGCTCAAACGTCGAATTTGGGACGTTTAGGATATTTTGAAAACTGCAAAGAGGGCTTGGGCAAAATGTGATCCATCGCCGCTTTCAGTAACTGGAATATTTTCGGTATAAAAAGTCACAATTTCATACTGCGAATACGTGCAGATAACCAGAAATTGGCTCCAAAATATTCTTCAAAGGGCGTATTTGGGATGTTTTTGATATTTCGAAAACTGCAGAGGGGTTTGGTCAAACTGTGACCCATCGCCGCTCTCAGTAATTGGCATATTTTCGGTATAAAATTCGTAATTTCAAACTGCGAATACATGCAGAGAGTCAGAATTTGGCTCGTTAATATGGCCCAAGCGTCGAATTTGGGATGTTTGGGATATTTTGAAAACTGCAGAGAGGGTTTTAGCAAAATGTGATCCATCGCCGCTTTCAGTAAATGGCATTTATTCTGTATGAAATGTCGTAATTTCAAACTGCGAATACGTGCAGAGAGCCGGAATTTGGCTCCAAAATATGGTTCAAGAGTCGAATTTGGGATGTTTGTGATATTTTTAAAACTGCAGGGAGGGTTTAGGCAAAATGTGACCCATCACTGATCCCAGTAATTGGCATATATTCGGTATAAAAAGGCATAATTTCAAACTGCGAATACGGGCAGAGAGCGAGAATTTTGCTTCAAAATATTGCTCAAGCGTCAAATTTTGGATGTTTTGGATATTTTGAAAACTGCAGGAAGGGTTTTGGCAAAATGTGACTCATCGGCGCGTTCAGTATTTTGCATATTTTGGTATAAAACGTCGTAATTTCAAACTGCGAATACGTGCAGAGAGCCTGAATTTGGCTCCAAATTCTGGTTCAATAGTCGAATTTGGGATGTTTGGGATATTTTCAAAACTGCAGGGTTGGTTTGGGCAAACTGTCACATATCGCTGGTCTCAGTAATTGGATATTTTCGGTATAAAATTCGTAATTTCAAACAGCGAAAACGTGCCGAGAGCCAGAATTTGGCTCCAAAATATGGCTCAAGCGTCGAATTTTGGACGTTTGGGATATTTTGAAAACTGCAGGGATGGTTTGGGCAAAACGTGATCCATCGCCGCTTTCAGTAATTGTCATTTTTTCTGTATAAAAAGTCGTAATTTCAAACTGCGAATACGTGCAGAGAGTCAGAATTTGGCTCCAAATTATGGTTCAAGCGTCGAATTTGGGATGTTTGTGATATTTTTAAAACTGCAGGGAGGGATTGGGCAAAATGTAACCCATCGCAGATCCAATTAATTGGCATATATTCGGTATAATATTTCGTAATTTCAAACTGCGAATACGTGCAGAGAGCGAGAAGTTTGCTCCAAAATATTGCTCAAGCGTCAAATTTGGGATGTTTGGGATATTTTGAAAACTGCAGGGGGGGTTAGGGCAAAATGTGACTCATCGGCGCGTTCAGTAATTGGCATATTTTCGGAACAAAACGTTGTAATTTCAAAATTCGAATACGTGCAGAGAGCCAGAATTTAGCTCCAAACAATGGCTCAAGCGTCGAATTTGAGATGTTTGAGATATTTTCAAAACTGCAGGGTGGGTTTGGGCAAACTGTGACCCATCGACGCTCTCAGTAATTGACATATTTTCGGTATAAAATTCGTAATTTCAAACTGCGAATACATGCAAAGAGTCAGAATTTGGCTCCTTAATATGGCCCAAGCGTCGAATTTGGGATGTTTGGGATATTTTCAAAACTGCAGGGAGGGTTTGGGCAAAATGTGATCCATCGCCGCTTTCAGTAATTGGCATTTTTTCTGTATAAAAAGTCGTAATTTCAAACTGCGAATACGTGCAGAGAGCCAAAATATGGCTCCAAAATATGGTTCAAGAGTCGAATTTGGGATGTTTGTGATATTTTTAAAACTGCAGGGAGGGTTTAGGCAAAATGTGACACATCGCTGATCCCAGTAATTGGCATATATTCGGTATAAAAAGTCGTAATTTCAAACTGCGAATACGTGCAGAGAGCGAGAATTTGGCTCCAAAATATTGCTCAAGCGTCAAATTTGAGATGTTTGGGATTTTTTCAAAACTGCAGGGTGGGTTTGGGCAAACTGTGACCCACCGCCGCTCTCAGTAATTGGCATATTTTCGGCATAAAATTCGTAATTTCAAACTGCGAATACATGCAGAGAGCCAGAATTTGGCTCCTTAATATGGCCCAAGCGTCGAATTTGGGATGTTTGGGATATTTTGAAAACATCAGGAAGATTTTGGGCAAAATGTGAACCATCGCTGCTTTCAGTAATTGGCATTTTTTCTGTATAAAAAGTCGAAATTTCAAACTGCGAATACGTGCAGAGAGCTAGAATTTGGCTCCAAAATATGGTTCAAGGGTCGAATTTGGGATGTTTGTGATATTTTTAAAACTGCAGGGAGGACTTGGGCAAAATGTGACACATCGGCGCGTTCAGTAATTGGCATTTTTTCGGTATAAAAAGTAGTAATATAAAACTGCGAATACGTGCAGAGAGCCAGAATTTTGCTCCAAAATATGGTTCATGCGTCGAATTTTGGATGTTTGTGATATTTTTGAAACTGCAGGGAGAGTTTGGGCAAAATGTGACCCATCGCTGATCCCAGGAATTTGCATATATTCAATATCATATTTGATATTACTACTATTACTACACGATATGTGATTTGGCCTTCAAATCTCAGAATTTCGCATAATATTGCATTTTAAGCAAGTTTTCTTGCATTTTGCTTTGTTCGAAAAATCATCTAATTTAGCAATATTTTGACGTTTATCATCCCCTTTTCCTTTATGTGATTTAAACAAAATATCATCGAATTAGGCAACATTTTGCCGTTTTTTCCACGTTTTTGTGAATTTTCAGTTTATTGGTATTAATTCATTATATATACGATAAAAATGATGCAAACACATAATTGATTAGATAATAACCTTAAATACTTCATTTTCAATCAACTATTTGTTTCTCGTTAAAATACTGAGTAAGATATTGAAAAGGGAAGAGGTTCTGTTTTTATTGCATATATCGACGTTTCAGCAGGATTAGAGCGGTTTTACGTGTACATCTTCCATCGGTAATATAAACGGAAAATCAAGAACATTTTAGTTAATTCTAATGAAAACACATTGTTTTTTTATCATTTGTATTGGAAAGAACATTGTCATATGTCTTTTCTTGGATCTAAATAATACGAAACCTCGCTCTATGATTTGAAGGTAAAATCCTCAAATATGGTAAAATAGTAACTTTTTCACGTTAATCATGTAGTTTGATATTACGCAAATATATTCATTTTTACCAATATTTCGATACTATTTCATGTAGTTTCACGATATGTGATTTGGCCTTCAAATCTCAGAATTTCGCATAATATTGCATTTTAAGCAAGTTTTCTTGCATTTTGTTTCGTACGAAAAATAATCGAATTCATCAATATTTTGGCGTTTATCATCCCCTTTTCCTTTGTGATTTAAACAAAATATCATCGAATTTGGCAATATTTTGCCGTTTTTTCCACGTTTTTGTGAATTTTCAGTTAATTGGTATTAATTCATTATATATACGATAAAAATGATGCAAACACATAATTGATTAGATAATAACCTTAAATATTTAATTTTGAATCAACTATTTGTTTCTCGTTAAAATACGGAGTAAGATATTGAAAAGGGAAGAAGTTCTGATTTTATTGCATATATCGACGTTTCAGCCGGAAAAGAGAGGTTTTCGTGTACATCTTCCATCGGTAATATAAACAGAAAATCAGGAACATTTTAGTTAATTCTAATGAAAACACATTGATTTTTATCATTTGTATTGGAAACAACATTGTCATATGTTTTTTCTTGGATCTAAATAATATGAAACCTCGCTGTATGATATGAAGTTAAAATCCTCAAATATGGTTAAGTAGTGACTTTTTCACGTTTTTCATGTAGTTTGATATTACGTAAATATATTCATTTTTACCAATATTTCGATACTATTTCATGTAGTATTACGATATGTGATTTGGCCTTCAAAACTCAGAATTTCGCATAATATTGCATTTTAAGCCAGTTTTCTTGCATTTTGATTCGAACGAAAAATCATCGAATTTAGCAATATTTTGACGTTCATCATCTCCTTTTCCTTTATGTGATTTAAACAAAATAACATCGAATTAGGCAACATTTTCCCGTTTTTCCACGTTTTTGTGAAATTTCAGTTCATTGTTATTAATTCATTATATATACGATACAAATTATGCAAACACATAATTGATTAGAAATTAACCTCAAATACTTTATTTTCAATCAACCATTTGTTTCTCTTTAAAATACTGAGTAGGATATTGAAAAGGGGAGAAGTTCGGTTTGTATTGCATATATCGACGTTTCAGCCGGATTAGAGCGGTTTTACGTGTACATCTTCTATCGGTAATATAAACGGAAAATCAAGAACATTTTAGTTAATTCTAATGAAAACACATTGTTTTTATCATTTTTATCATTTGTCAACAGCATTGTCATATGTCTTTTCTTGGATCTAAATAATACGAAACCTCGCTCTATGATTAGAAGTTTAAATCCTCAAATATGGTAACATTTCACGTTAAGCATTTAGTTTGATATTACGTAAATATATTCATTTTTACCAATAATTCGATACTATTTCATGTAGTATCACGATATGTGATTTGGCCTTCAAATCTCAGAATTTCGCATAATATTGCATTTTAAGCAAGTTTTCTTGAATTTTGTTTCGTACGAAAAATCATCGAATTTAGGAATATTTTGACGTTTATCATCCCCTTTTCCTTTATGTGATTTAAACAAAATATCATCAAATTAGGCAATATTTTGCCGTTTTTCCACGTTTTTGTGAATTTTCAGTCTATGGGTATTAATTCATTATATATACGATAAAAATGATGCAAACACATAATTGATTTGATAATAACCTTAAATACTTCATTTTGAATCAAATATTTGTTTCTCGTTAAAATACTGAGTAAGACATTGAAAAGGGAAGAAGTTTTGTTTTTTTTTGCATATATCGACGTTTCAGCCGGAGAAGAGAGGATTTCGTGTACATCTTCCATCGGTAATATAAACAGAAAATCAGGAACATTTTAGTTAATTCTAATGAAAACACATTGATTTTTATCATTTGTATTGGAAACAACATTGTCATATGTTTTTTCTTGGATCTAAATAATATGAAACCTCGCTGTATGATATGAAGTTAAAATCCTCAAATATGGTTAAATAGTGACTTTTTCACGTTTTTCATGTAGTTTGATATTACGTAAATATATTCATTTTTACCAATATTTCGATACTATTTCATGTAGTATCACGATATGTGATTTGGCCTTCAAAACTCAGAATTTCGCATAATATTGCATTTTAAGCCAGTTTTCTTGCAATTTGTTTCGTACGAAAAATCATCGAATTTAGCAATATTTTGACGTTTATCATCCCCTTTTCCTTTATGTGATTTAAACAAAATATCATCGAATTAGGCAACATTTTCCCGTTTTTCCACGTTTTTGTGAATTTTCAGTTTATTGGTATTAATTCATTATATATACGATAAAAATGGTGTAAACACATAATTGATCAGAAATTAATCTTAAATACTTCATTTTCAATCAACCATTTTTTTCTCGTTAAAAAAATGAGTACGTTATTGAAAAGGGGAGAAGTTTGGTTTTTATTGCATATATCGACGTTTCAGCTTGATTAGAGCGGTTTTACGTGTACATCTTCCATCGGTAATATAAACGGAAAATCAAGAACATTTTAGTTAATTCTAATGAAAACACATTGTTATTTATCATTTGTATTGGAAACAACATTGTCATATGTCTTTTCTTGGATCTAAATAATACGAAACCTCGCTCTATGATTTTAAGTTAAAATCTTCAAATATGGTAACTTTTTCACCTTAATCATGTAGTTTGATATTACGTAAATATATTAATTTTTTACCAATATTTCGATTCTATTTCATGTAGTATCACGATATGTGATTTGGCCTACAAATCTCAGAATTTCGCATAATATTGTATTTTAAGCAAGTTTTCTTGCATTTTGTTTCGTACAAAAAATCATCGAATTTAGCAATATTTTGACGTTTATCATCCCCTTTTCCTTTATGTGACTTTAACAAAATATCATCGAATTAGGCAACAATTTCCCGTCTTTCCACGTTTTTGTGAATTTTCAGTTTATTGGTATTAATTCATTATATATACGATTAAAATGATGTAAACACATAATTGATCAGAAATTAATCTTAAATACTTCATTTTCAATCAACCATTTGTTTCTCGTTAAAATACTGAGTAGGATATTGAAAAGGGGAGAAGTTCTGTTTTTATTGCATATATCGACGTTTCAGCCGGAACTGAGATGTTTTCGTGTACATCTTCCATCGGTAATATAAACGGAAAATCAGGAACATTTTAGTTAATTCTATTGAAAACACATTGATTTTTATCGTTTGTATTGGAAAAAACATTGTCAAATGTCTTTTCTTGGATCTAAATAATACGAAACCTCGCTCTATGATATGAAGTTAAAATCCTCAAATATGGTTAAATAGTGACTTTTTTCACGTTTTTCATGTAGTTTGATATTACGTAAATATATTCTTTTTTACCAATATTTCGATACTATTTCGTGTAGTATCACGATATGTGATTTGGCCATCAAAACTCAGAATTTCGCATAATATTGCATTTTAAGCCAGTTTTCTTGCATTTTGTTTCGTATGAAAAATCATCGAATTTAGCAATATTTTGACGTTTATCATCCCCTTTTCCTTTATGTGATTTAAACAAAATATCATCGAATTAGGCAATATTTTGACGTTTTTCCACGTTTTTTTTTAATTTTCATTCTATGGGTATTAATTCATTATATATACGATAAAAATGATGCAAACACATAATTGATTAGATAATAACCTCAAATACTTCATTTTCAATCATCTATTTGTTTCTCGTTAAAATACTGAGTAAGATATTGAAAAGGGGAGAAGTTCGGTTTTTATAGCATATATCGACGTTTCAGCCGGATTAGAGCGGTTTTACGTGTACATCTTACATCGGTAATATAAACGGAAAATCAAGAACATTTTAGTTAATTCTAATGAAAACACATTGTTTTTTATCATTTGTATTGGAAACAACATTGTCATATGTCATTTCTTTTATCTAAATAATACAAAACCTTGCTCTATGATCTGAAGTTAAAATCCTCATATATAGTAAGATAGTGACTTTTTTCACGTTTTTCATGTAGTTTGATATTACGTAAATATATTCATTTTTACCAATATTTCGATACTATTTCATGTAGTATCACAATATGTGATTTGGCTTTCAAATCTCAGAATTTCGCATAATATTGCATTTTAAGCAAGTTTTCTTGCATTTTGTTTCGTACGAAAAAATCATCGAATTTAGCAATATTTTGACGTTTATCATCTATTTTTTCTTTGTGTGATTTAAACAAAATATCATCGAATTAGGCAATATTTTGCCATTTTTCCACGTTTTTGTGAATTTTCAGTCTATGGGTATTAATTCATTATATATACGATAAAAATGATGCAAACACATAATTGATCAGATATTAACCTTAAATACTTCATTTTCTCGTTAAAATACTGAGTAAGATATTGAAAAGGGGAGAAGTTCGGTTTTTATTGCATATATCGACGTTTCAGCAGGATTAGAGCGGTTTTACGTGTACATCTTCCATCGGTAATATAAACGGAAAAACAAGAACATTTTAGTGAGTTCTAATGAAAACACATTTTTTTTTTCATTTTTATTGGAAACAACATTGTCATATGTCTTTTCTTGGATCTAAATAATACGAAACCTCGCTCTATGATATGAAGTTAGAATCCTCAAATATGGTAAAATAGTGACTTTTTCATGTTTTTCATGTCGTTTGATATTACGTAAATATATTCATTTTTACCAATATTTCGATACTATTTCATGTAGTATCACGATATGTGATTTGGCCTTCAAATCTCAGAATTTCGCATAATATTGCATTTTAAGCAAGTTTTCTTGCATTTTGTTTCGTACGAAAAATCATCGAATTTAGCAATATTTTGACGTTTATTATCCCCTTTTCCTTTATGTGATTTAAACAAAATATCATCAAATTAGGCAATATTTTGCCATTTTTTCCACGTTTTTGTGAATTTTAAGTCTATGGGTATTAATTCATTATATATACGATAAAAATGAAGCAAACACATAATTGATTAGAAATTAATTTTAAATACTTCATTTTCAATCAACCATTTGTTTCTCGTTAAAATACTGAGTAGGATATTGAAAAGGGGAGAAGTTCGGTTTTTATTGCATATATCGACGTTTCATCCGGATTAGAGCGGTTTTACGTATACATCTTCCATCGGTAATATAAACGGAAAATCAGGAACATTTTAGTTAATTCTAATGAAAACATATTAGTTTTTATCATTTGTATTGGAAACAACATTGTCATATGTCATTTCTTTTATCTAAATAATACAAAACCTTGCTCTATGATCTGAAGTTAAAATCCTCATATATAGTAAAATAGTGACTTTTTCACGTTTTTCATGTCGTTTGATATTACGTAAATATATTCATTTTTACCAATATTTCGATACTATTTCATGTAGTATCATGATATGTGATTTGGCCTTCAAATCTCAGAATTTCACATAATATTGCATTTTAAACAAGTTTTCTTGCATTTTGTTTCGTACGAAAAATCATCATGTTTAGGAATATTTTGACGTTTATCATGCCCTTTCCTTTATGTGATTTAAACATAATATCATCGAATTAGGCAATATTTTGCCGTTTTCCACGTTTTTGTGAATTTTCAGTTTATTGTTATTAATTCATTAAATATACGATAAAAATGATGCAAACACATAATTGATTAGATATTAACCTTAAATACTTCATTTTCAATCAACAATTTGTTTCTCGTTAAAATACTGAGTAAGATATTTAAAAAGGGGAGAAGTTCTGTTTTTTATATATATATCGACGTTTCAGCCGGAATAGAGATGTTTTCGTGTACATCTTCCATCGGTAATATAAACGGAATATCAGGAACTTTTTAGTTAATTCGAATGAAATCACAATGATTTTTATAATTTGTATTGGAAACAACATTGTCATATGTCTTTTCTTGGATCTAAATAATACGAAACCTCGCTCTATGATATGAAGTTAAAATCCTCAAATATGGTTAAATAGTGACTTTTTCACGTTAATCATGTTGTTTGATATTACGTAAATATATTCATTTTTACCAATATTTCGATACTATTTCATGTAGTATCACGATATGTGAATTGGCCTTCAAATCTCAGAATTTCGCATAATATTGCATTTTAAGCAAGTTTTCTTGCATTTTGTTTCGTTCGAAAAAACATCGAATTTAGCAATATTTTGACGTTTATCATCTCCTTTTCCGTTGTGTGATTTAAACAAAATATCATTGAATTAGGCAATATTTTGCCGTTTTTCCACGTTTTTGTGAATCTTCAGTCTATGGGTATTAATTCATTATATATACGATAAAAATGATGCACACACATAATTAATTAGATAATAACCTTAAATACTTCATTTTCAATCATCTATTTGCTTCTCGTTAAAATACTGAGTAAGATATTGAAAAGGGAAGAAGTTCTGTTTATATTGCATATATCTACGTTTCACCCGGAATAGAGCGGTTTTCGTGTATATCTTCCATCGGTAATATAAATGAAAATCAAGAACATTTTAGTTAGTTCAATGAAACGCATTGTTTTTTATCATTTGTATTGGAAACAACATTGTCATATGTTTTTTCTTGGATCTAAATAATACGAAACCTCGCTCAATGATATGTAAACATAATATCATCGAATTAGGCAATATTTTGCCGTTTTTCCACGTTTTTGTGAATTTTCAGTCTATGGGTATTAATTTATTATATATACGATAAAAATGATGCAAACACATAATTGATTAGATAATAACCTTAAGTACTTCATTTTCAATCATCTATTTGTTTCTCTTTAAAATACTGAGTAGGATATTGAAAAGGGGAGAAGTTCGGTTTGTATTGCATATATCGACGTTTCAGCAGGATTAGAGCGATTTTACGTGTACATCTTTCATCGGTAATATAAACGGAAAATCAAGAACATTTTAGTTAGTTCTAATGAAAACACATTGTTTTTTATAATTTGTATTGGAAACAACATTGTCATATGTCTTTTCTTGGATCTAAATAATACGAAACCTCGCTCTATGATTAGAAGTTTAAATCCTCAAATATGGTAACTTTTTCACGTTAAGCATTTAGTTTGATATTTCGTAAATATATTCATTTTTACCAATAATTCGATACTATTTCATGTAGTATCACGATATGTGATTTGGCCTTCAAATCTCAGAATTTCGCATAATATTGCATTTTAAGCAAGTTTTCTTGCATTTTGTTTCGTACGAAAAATCATCGAATTTAGGAATATTTTGACGTTTATCATCCCCTTTTCCTTTATGTGATTTAAACAAAATATCATCAAATTAGGCAATATTTTGCCATTTTTCCACGTTTTTGTGAATTTTCAGTCAATGGGTATTAATTCATTATATATACGATAAAAATGATGCAAACACATAATTGATTAGATAATAACCTTAAATACTTCATTTTCAATCATCTATTTGTTTCTCGTTAAAATACTGAGTAAGATATTGAAAAGGAGAGAAGTTTAGTTTTTATTGCATATATCGACGTTTCAGCCGGATTAGAGCGGTTTTACGTGTACATCTTCCATCGGTAATATAAACGGAAAATCAAGAACATTTTAGTTAATTCTAATGAAAACACATTGTTTTTATCATTTTTATCATTTGTCAACAGCATTGTCATATGTCTTTTCTTGGATCTAAATAATACGAAACCTCGCTCTATGATTTGAAGTTAAAATCCTCAAATATGGTAAAATAGTGACTTTTTCACGTTAATCATGTAGTTTGATATTACGTAAATATATTCATTTTTACCAATATTTCGATACTATTTCATGTAGTATCACGATATGTGATTTGGCCTTCAAATCTCAGAATTTCGCAAAATATTGCATTTTAAGCAAGTTTTCTTGCATTTTGTTTCGTACGAAAAATCATCGAATTTAGCAATATTTTGACGTTTATCATCCATTTTGCCTTTGTGATTTAAACAAAATATCATCGAATTAGGCAAAATTTTTGCCGTTTTTCCACGTTTTTTGTGAATTTGCAGTTTATTGGTATTAATTCATTATTTATACGATTAAAAATGATGCAAACACATAATTAATTTGATAATAACCTTAAATACTTCATTTTGAATCAAATATTTGTTTCTCGTTAAAATACTGAGTAAGATATTGAAAAGGGAAGAAGTTTTGTTTTTTTTTGCATATATCGACGTTTCAGCCGGAGAAGAGAGGATTTCGTGTACATCTTCCATCGGTAATATAAACAGAAAATCAGGAACATTTTAGTTAATTCTAATGAAAACACATTGATTTTTATCATTTGTATTGGAAACAACATAGTTAAATAGTTAAATAGTGACTTTTTTCACGTTTTTCATGTAGTTTGATATTACGTAAATATATTCATTTTTACCAATATTTCGATACTATTTCATGTAGTATCACGATATGTGATTTGGCCTTCAAAACTCAGAATTTCGCATAATATTGCATTTTAAGCCAGTTTTCTTGCATTTTGTTTCGTACGAAAAATCATCGAATTTAGCAATATTTTGACGTTTATCATCCCCTTTTCCTTTATGTGATTTAAACAAAATATCATCGAATTAGGCAACATTTTCCCGTTTTTCCACGTTTTTTGTGAATTTTCAGTTTATTGGTATTAATTCATTATATATACGATAAAAATGGTGTAAACACATAATTGATCAGAAATTAATCTTAAATACTTCATTTTCAATCAACCATTTGTTTCTCGTTAAAAAAATGAGTACGTTATTGAAAAGGGGAGAAGTTTGGTTTTATTGCATATATCGACGTTTCAGCTTGATTAGAGCGGTTTTACGTGTACATCTTCCATCGGTAATATAAACGGAAAATCAAGAACATTTTAGTTAATTATAATGAAAACACATTGTTATTTATCATTTGTATTGGAAACAACATTGTCATATGTCCTTTTCTTGGATCTAAATAATACGAAACCTCGCTCTATGATTTTAAGTTAAAATCTTCAAATATGGTAACTTTTTCACCTTAATCATGTAGTTTGATATTACGTAAATATATTCATTTTTAAAAATATTTCGATACTATTTCATGTAGTATCACGATATGTGATTTGGCCTACAAATCTCAGAATTTCGCATAATATTGTATTTTAAGCAAGTTTTCTTGCATTTTGTTTCGTACAAAAAATCATCGAATTAAGCAATATTTTGACGTTTATCATCCCCTTTTCCTTTATGTGACTTTAACAAAATATCATCGAATTAGGCAACAATTTCCCGTCTTTCTACGTTTTTGTGAATTTTCTGTTTATTGGTATTAATTCATTATATATACGATTAAAATGATGTAAACACATAATTGATCAGAAATTAATCTTAAATACTTCATTTTCAATCAACCATTTGTTTCTCGTTAAAATACTGAGTAGGATATTGAAAAGGGGAGAAGTTCTGTTTTTATTGCATATATCGACGTTTCAGCCGGAATAGAGATGTTTTCGTGTACATCTTCCATCGGTAATATAAACGGAAAATCAGGAACATTTTAGTTAATTCTATTGAAAACACATTGATTTTTATCGTTTGTATTGGAAAAAACATTGTCAAAGGTCTTTTCTTGGATCTAAATAATACGAAACCTCGCTCTATGATATGAAGTTAAAATCCTCAAATATGGTTAAATAGTGACTTTTTTCACGTTTTTCATGTAGTTTGATATTACGTAAATATATTCATTTTACCAATATTTCGATACTATTTCGTGTAGTATCACGATATGTGATTTGGCCTTCAAAACTCAGAATTTCGCATAATATTGCATTTTAAGCCAGTTTTCTTGCATTTTGTTTCGTATGAAAAATCATCGAATTTAGCAATATTTTGACGTTTATCATCCCCTTTTCCTTTATGTGATTTAAACAAAATATCATCGAATTAGGCAATATTTTGACGTTTTTCCACGTTTTTTTTAATTTTCAGTCTATGGGTATTAATTCATTATATATACGATAAAATGATGCAAACACATAATTGATTAGATAATAACCTCAAATACTTCATTTTCAATCATCTATTTGTTTCTCGTTAAAATACTGAGTAAGATATTGAAAAGGGGAGAAGTTCGGTTTTTATAGCATATATCGACGTTTCAGCCGGATTAGAGCGGTTTTACGTGTACATCTTACATCGGTAATATAAACGGAAAATCAAGAACATTTTAGTTAATTCTAATGAAAACACATTGTTTTTTATCATTTGTATTGGAAACAGCATTGTCATATGTCTTTTCTTGGATCTAAATAATACGAAACCTCGCTCAATGAATTCAAGTTAAAGTCCTCAAATATGGTAAAATAGTGACTTTTCACGTTAATCATGTAGTTTGATATTACGTAAAAATATTCATTTTTACCAATATTTCGATACTATTTCATATAGTATCACGATATGTGATTTGGCCTTCAAATCTCAGAATTTCGCATAATATTACATTTTAAGCAAGTTTTCTTGCATTTTGTTTCGTACGAAAAATCATCAAATTTAGGAATATTTTGACGTTTATCATGCCCTTTTCCTTAATGTGATTTAAACATAATATCATCGAATTAGGCAATATTTTGCTGTTTTCCACGTTTTTGTGAATTTTCAGTTTATTGTTATTAATTCATTAAATATACGATAAAAATGATGCAAACACATAATTGATTAAAAATTAACCTCAAATACTTCATTTTCAATCAACCATTTGTTTCTCGTTAAAATACTGAGTAAGATATTGAAAAGGGAAGAAGTTCTGTTTTTATTGCATATATCTACGTTTCAGCCGGAATAGAGCGGTTTTCGTGTACATCTTCCATCGGTAATATAAATGGAAAATCAGGAAGATTTTAGTTAATTCTAATGAAAACACATTGATTTTTATGATTTGTATTGGAAACAACGCTGTCATATGTCTTTTCTTGGATCTAAATAATACGAAACCTCGCTGTATGATATGAAGTTAAAATCTTCAAATATGGTTAAATTGTGACTTTTTTCACGTTTTTCATGTAGTTTTGATATTACGTAAATATATTAATTTTTACCAATATTTCGATACTATTTCATGTAGTATCACGATATGTGATTTGGCCTTCAAATCTCAGAATTTCGCATAATATTGCATTTTAAGCAAGTTTTCTTGCATTTTGTTTCGTACGAAAAATCATCGAATTTAGCAATATTTTGACGTTTATCATCCCCTTTTCCTTTATGTGATTTAAACAAAATATCATCAAATTAGGCAATATTTTGCCATTTTTCCACGTTTTTTGTGAATTTCAGTCTATGGGTATTAATTCATTATATATACGATAAAAATGAAGCAAACACATAATTGATTAGAAATTAATTTTAAATACTTCATTTTCAATCAACCATTTGTTTCTCGTTAAAATACTGAGTAGGATATTGAAAAGGGGAGAAGTTCGGTTTTTATTGCATATATCGACGTTTCATCCGGATTAGAGCGGTTTTACGTATACATCTTCCATCGGTAATATAAACGGAAAATCAGGAACTTTTTAGTTAATTCGAATGAAATCACAATGATTTTTATAATTTGTATTGGAAACAACATTGTCATATGTCTTTTCTTTTATCTAAATAATACGAAACCTTGCTCTATGATCTGAAGTTAAAATCCTCATATATAGTAAAATAGTGACTTTTTTCACGTTTTTGAAGTAGTTTGATATTACGTAAATATATTCATTTTTTACCAATATTTCGATACTATTTCATGTAGTATCACGATATGTGATTTGGCCTTCAAATCTCAAAATTTCGCATAATATTGCATTTTAAGCAAGTTTTCTTGCATTTTGTTTCGTTCGAAAAAACATCGAATTTAGCAATATTTTGACGTTTATCATCTCCTTTTCCGTTGTGTGATTTAAACAAAATATCATTGAATTAGGCAATATTTTGCCGTTTTTCCACGTTTTTGTGAATCTTCAGTCTATGGGTATTAATTCATTATATATACGATAAAAATGATGCACACACATAATTAATTAGATAATAACCTTAAATACTTCATTTTTAATTCATCTATTTGCTTCTCGTTAAAATACTGAGTAAGATATTGAAAAGGGAAGAAGTTCTGTTTATATTGCATATATCTACGTTTCACCCGGAATAGAGCGGTTTTTCGTGTATATCTTCCATCGGTAATATAAATGAAAATCAAGAACATTTTAGTTAGTTCAATGAAAACGCATTGTTTTTTATCATTTGTATTGGAAACAACATTGTCATATGTTTTTTTCTTGGATCTAAATAATACGAAACCTCGCTCAATGATATGTAAACATAATATCATCGAATTAGGCAATATTTTGCCGTTTTTCCACGTTTTTGTGAATTTTCAGTCTATGGGTATTAATTTATTATATATACGATAAAAATGATGCAAACACATAATTGATTAGATAATAACCTTAAGTACTTCATTTTCAATCATCTATTTGTTTCTCTTTAAAATACTGAGTAGGATATTGAAAAGGGGAGAAGTTCGGTTTGTATTGCATATATCGACGTTTCAGCAGGATTAGAGCGATTTTACGTGTACATCTTTCATCGGTAATATAAACGGAAAATCAAGAACATTTTAGTTAGTTCTAATGAAAACACATTGTTTTTTATAATTTGTATTGGAAACAACATTGTCATATGTCTTTTCTTGGATCTAAATAATACGAAACCTCGCTCTATGATTAGAAGTTTAAATCCTCAAATATGGTAACTTTTTCACGTTAAGCATTTAGTTTGATATTTCGTAAATATATTCATTTTTACCAATAATTCGATACTATTTCATGTAGTATCACGATATGTGATTTGGCCTTCAAATCTCAGAATTTCGCATAATATTGCATTTTAAGCAAGTTTTCTTGCATTTTGTTTCGTACGAAAAATCATCGAATTTAGGAATATTTTGACGTTTATCATCCCCTTTTCCTTTATGTGATTTAAACAAAATATCATCAAATTAGGCAATATTTTGCCATTTTTCCACGTTTTTGTGAATTTTCAGTCAATGGGTATTAATTCATTATATATACGATAAAAATGATGCAAACACATAATTGATTAGATAATAACCTTAAATACTTCATTTTCAATCATCTATTTGTTTCTCGTTAAAATACTGAGTAAGATATTGAAAAGGAGAGAAGTTTAGTTTTTATTGCATATATCGACGTTTCAGCCGGATTAGAGCGGTTTTACGTGTACATCTTCCATCGGTAATATAAACGGAAAATCAAGAACATTTTAGTTAATTCTAATGAAAACACATTTTTTTTATCATTTTTATCATTTGTCAACAGCATTGTCATATGTCTTTTCTTGGATCTAAATAATACGAAACCTCGCTCTATGATTTGAAGTTAAAATCCTCAAATATGGTAAAATAGTGACTTTTTCACGTTAATCATGTAGTTTGATATTACGTAAATATATTCATTTTTACCAATATTTCGATACTATTTCATGTAGTATCACGATATGTGATTTGGCCTTCAAATCTCAGAATTTCGCAAAATATTGCATTTTAAGCAAGTTTTCTTGCATTTTGTTTCGTACGGAAAATCATCGAATTTAGCAATATTTTGACGTTTATCATCCATTTTGCCTTTGTGATTTAAACAAAATATCATCGAATTAGGCAAAATTTTGCCGTTTTTCCACGTTTTTGTGAATTTGCAGTTTATTGGTATTAATTCATTATTTATACGATAAAAATGATGCAAACACATAATTAATTTGATAATAACCTTAAATACTTCATTTTGAATCAAATATTTGTTTCTCGTTAAAATACTGAGTAAGATATTGAAAAGGGAAGAAGTTTTGTTTTTTTTGCATATATCGACGTTTCAGCCGGAGAAGAGAGGATTTCGTGTACATCTTCCATCGGTAATATAAACAGAAAATCAGGAACATTTTAGTTAATTCTAATGAAAACACATTGATTTTTATCATTTGTATTGGAAACAACATAGTTAAATAGTTAAATAGTGACTTTTTTCACGTTTTTCATGTAGTTTGATATTACGTAAATATATTCATTTTTACCAATATTTCGATACTATTTCATGTAGTATCACGATATGTGATTTGGCCTTCAAAACTCAGAATTTCGCATAATATTGCATTTTAAGCCAGTTTTCTTGCATTTTGTTTCGTACGAAAAATCATCGAATTTAGCAATATTTTGACGTTTATCATCCCCTTTTCCTTTATGTGATTTAAACAAAATATCATCGAATTAGGCAACATTTTCCCGTTTTTCCACGTTTTTGTGAATTTTCAGTTTATTGGTATTAATTCATTATATATACGATAAAAATGGTGTAAACACATAATTGATCAGAAATTAATCTTAAATACTTCATTTTCAATCAACCATTTGTTTCTCGTTAAAAAAATGAGTACGTTATTGAAAAGGGGAGAAGTTTGGTTTTTATTGCATATATCGACGTTTCAGCTTGATTAGAGCGGTTTTACGTGTACATCTTCCATCGGTAATATAAACGGAAAATCAAGAACATTTTAGTTAATTATAATGAAAACACATTGTTATTTATCATTTGTATTGGAAACAACATTGTCATATGTCTTTTCTTGGATCTAAATAATACGAAACCTCGCTCTATGATTTTAAGTTAAAATCTTCAAATATGGTAACTTTTTCACCTTAATCATGTAGTTTGATATTACGTAAATATATTCATTTTTAAAAATATTTCGATACTATTTCATGTAGTATCACGATATGTGATTTGGCCTACAAATCTCAGAATTTCGCATAATATTGTATTTTAAGCAAGTTTTCTTGCATTTTGTTTCGTACAAAAAATCATCGAATTAAGCAATATTTTGACGTTTATCATCCCCTTTTCCTTTATGTGACTTTAACAAAATATCATCGAATTAGGCAACAATTTCCCGTCTTTCTACGTTTTTGTGAATTTTCTGTTTATTGGTATTAATTCATTATATATACGATTAAAATGATGTAAACACATAATTGATCAGAAATTAATCTTAAATACTTCATTTTCAATCAACCATTTGTTTCTCGTTAAAATACTGAGTAGGATATTGAAAAGGGGAGAAGTTCTGTTTTTATTGCATATATCGACGTTTCAGCCGGAATAGAGATGTTTTCGTGTACATCTTCCATCGGTAATATAAACGGAAAATCAGGAACATTTTAGTTAATTCTATTGAAAACACATTGATTTTTATCGTTTGTATTGGAAAAAACATTGTCAAAGGTCTTTTCTTGGATCTAAATAATACGAAACCTCGCTCTATGATATGAAGTTAAAATCCTCAAATATGGTTAAATAGTGACTTTTTTCACGTTTTTCATGTAGTTTGATATTACGTAAATATATTCATTTTTACCAATATTTCGATACTATTTCGTGTAGTATCACGATATGTGATTTGGCCTTCAAAACTCAGAATTTCGCATAATATTGCATTTTAAGCCAGTTTTCTTGCATTTTGTTTCGTATGAAAAATCATCGAATTTAGCAATATTTTGACGTTTATCATCCCCTTTTCCTTTATGTGATTTAAACAAAATATCATCGAATTAGGCAATATTTTGACGTTTTTCCACGTTTTTTTTAATTTTCAGTCTATGGGTATTAATTCATTATATATACGATAAAAATGATGCAAACACATAATTGATTAGATAATAACCTCAAATACTTCATTTTCAATCATCTATTTGTTTCTCGTTAAAATACTGAGTAAGATATTGAAAAGGGGAGAAGTTCGGTTTTTATAGCATATATCGACGTTTCAGCCGGATTAGAGCGGTTTTACGTGTACATCTTACATCGGTAATATAAACGGAAAATCAAGAACATTTTAGTTAATTCTAATGAAAACACATTGTTTTTTATCATTTGTATTGGAAACAGCATTGTCATATGTCTTTTCTTGGATCTAAATAATACGAAACCTCGCTCAATGAATTCAAGTTAAAGTCCTCAAATATGGTAAAATAGTGACTTTTCACGTTAATCATGTAGTTTGATATTACGTAAAAATATTCATTTTTACCAATATTTCGATACTATTTCATATAGTATCACGATATGTGATTTGGCCTTCAAATCTCAGAATTTCGCATAATATTACATTTTAAGCAAGTTTTCTTGCATTTTGTTTCGTACGAAAAATCATCAAATTTAGGAATATTTTGACGTTTATCATGCCCTTTTCCTTAATGTGATTTAAACATAATATCATCGAATTAGGCAATATTTTGCTGTTTTCCACGTTTTTGTGAATTTTCAGTTTATTGTTATTAATTCATTAAATATACGATAAAAATGATGCAAACACATAATTGATTAAAAATTAACCTCAAATACTTCATTTTCAATCAACCATTTGTTTCTCGTTAAAATACTGAGTAAGATATTGAAAAGGGAAGAAGTTCTGTTTTTATTGCATATATCTACGTTTCAGCCGGAATAGAGCGGTTTTCGTGTACATCTTCCATCGGTAATATAAATGGAAAATCAGGAAGATTTTAGTTAATTCTAATGAAAACACATTGATTTTTATGATTTGTATTGGAAACAACGCTGTCATATGTCTTTTCTTGGATCTAAATAATACGAAACCTCGCTGTATGATATGAAGTTAAAATCTTCAAATATGGTTAAATTGTGACTTTTTTCACGTTTTTCATGTAGTTTGATATTACGTAAATATATTAATTTTTACCAATATTTCGATACTATTTCATGTAGTATCACGATATGTGATTTGGCCTTCAAATCTCAGAATTTCGCATAATATTGCATTTTAAGCAAGTTTTCTTGCATTTTGTTTCGTACGAAAAATCATCGAATTTAGCAATATTTTGACGTTTATCATCCCCTTTTCCTTTATGTGATTTAAACAAAATATCATCAAATTAGGCAATATTTTGCCATTTTTCCACGTTTTTGTGAATTTTCAGTCTATGGGTATTAATTCATTATATATACGATAAAAATGAAGCAAACACATAATTGATTAGAAATTAATTTTAAATACTTCATTTTCAATCAACCATTTGTTTCTCGTTAAAATACTGAGTAGGATATTGAAAAGGGGAGAAGTTCGGTTTTTATTGCATATATCGACGTTTCATCCGGATTAGAGCGGTTTTACGTATACATCTTCCATCGGTAATATAACGGAAAATCAGGAACTTTTTAGTTAATTCGAATGAAATCACAATGATTTTTATAATTTGTATTGGAAACAACATTGTCATATGTCTTTCTTTTATCTAAATAATACGAAACCTTGCTCTATGATCTGAAGTTAAAATCCTCATATATAGTAAAATAGTGACTTTTTTCACGTTTTTGAAGTAGTTTGATATTACGTAAATATATTCATTTTTACCAATATTTCGATACTATTTCATGTAGTATCACGATATGTGATTTGGCCTTCAAATCTCAAAATTTCGCATAATATTGCATTTTAAGCAAGTTTTCTTGCATTTTGTTTCGAACGAAAAATCATCGAATTTAGCAATATTTTGACGTTTATCATCTATTTTTTCTTTATGATTTAAACAAAATATCATCGAATTAGGCAATATTTTGCCGTTTTTCCACGTTTTTGTGAATTTTCAGTCTATGGGCATTAATTCATTATATATACGATAAAAATGATGCAAACACATAATTGATCAGATATTAACCTTAAATACTTCATTTTCCCTCACTTTAGCCCTGCATCCCTCTCTTGAGCCTCTGAATCACTCTCTTGAGCCTTTGCATCACTCTCATGAGCCCCAGCATCCCTCTTTTGAGCCTCTGCATCACTTTCTTGAGCCTCTGCATCACCCTTTTAAGCCTCTGAATGACTGTTTTGAGCCTTTGCATCACTTTCTTAAAACTCTGCATCCCTCTCTTAAGCCTCTACATCACTCTCTTGAGCCTCTGCATCACTCTCTTGAGCCTCTGCATCACTCTCGTAAGCCTCTGCATCACTCTCGTAAGCCTCTGCATCATTCTCTTGACCCTCTGCATCACTCTCTTCGGCCTCTGCATCCCTCTCTTGAGCCTCTTCATCATTCTCTTAGGCCTCTGCATCACTCTCTTGAGCTTCTGCATCACTCTCTTGAGCCTCTGCATCCCTCTCCTGAGCCTCTGCATCACTCTCTTGAGCCTCGGCATCCCTCGCAAAAGTCTCTGCATCACTCTCTTGAGCCTCTGCATCACTCTCTTCAGCCTCTGCATAACTCTCTTGTGCCTCTGCATCCCCCTCTCATAAGCCTCTGCAGCACTCTCTTAAGCCTCTGCATCACTCTCTTGAGCTTCTGCATCACTCTCTTGAGCCTCTACGTCCCTCACTTGAGGCTCTGCTTCACTCTCGTCAGCCTCTGCATCACTCTCTTGAGCCTCTGCATAACTCTCTTGAGTCTCTGCATCCCTCTCTTGAGCTTCTGCATCCCTCTCTTGAGCCTCTGCAACACTCTCTTCAGCCTCTGCATCACTTCCTTAATCCTCTGATTCCCTTTCTTGAGCCTCTGCATCACTCGTTCGAGCCTATGCATCATTCTCCTCATCCTCTGCATCCCTCTCTTGAGCATCTGCATCACTTTCTTGGGCCCCTGCATCCCTCTCATGAGCCTCTGCGTCACTCTCTTGAGCCTCTTCATCACCCTCTTAAGCCTCTGCATCCCTATTTTGAGCCTCTGCATCCCTATTTTGAGCCTCTGCATCCCTATTTTGAGCCTCTGCATCACTTTCTTAATCCTGAGCATCCCTTTCTTGAGCCTCTGCATTCCTCTCTTGAACTCCTACATCTTCTCATGAGCCTCTGCATCCCTCTCCTCAGCCTTTGCATCACTCTCTTAAGCCTCTGCATCCCTCTCTTTAGCCTCTGCTTCACTCTCGTAAGCCTCTGCATCACTCTCTTGAGCCTCTGCATAACTCTCTTGAGCCTCTGCATCACTCTTTTGAGCCTATGCATCCCTCTCTTCAGCCTTTGCAACACCCTCTTCAGCCTCTGCATCACTATCTTAAGCCTCTGAATCCCTCTCTTGAGCCTGTGAATCCCTCTCCTGATGCTCTGCATCCCCTCTCTTGAGCCTCTGCATCCCTCTCTTGAGCCTTTGCATCACTCTCTTAAGCCTCTGCATCCCTCTCATGATCCTCTGCATCACTCTCAATAGCCTCTGCATCCCTCTCTTGTGCCTCTGCATCCCTCACTTTAGCCACTGCATCCCTCTCTTGAGCCTCTGAATCACTCTCTTGAGCCTTTGCATCACTCTCATGAGCCCCAGCATCCCTCTCTTGAGCCTCTGCATCACTTTCTTGAGCCTCTGCATCACCCTTTTAAGCCTCTGAATGACTGTTTTGAGCCTTTGCATCACTTTCTTAAAACTCTGCATCCCTCTCTTAAACCTCTACATCACTCTCGTGAGCCTCTGCATCACTCTCTTGAGCCTCTGCATCACTCTCGTAAGCCTCTGCATCACTCTCGTAAGCCTCTGCACTATTCTCTTGACCCTCTGCATCACTCTCTTCGGCCTCTGCATCCCTCTCTTGAGCCTCTGCATCATTCTCTTAGGCCTCTGCATCATTCTCTTGAACATCTGCATCACTCTCTTGGGCCCCTGCATCCCTCTCATGAGCCTCTGCATCACTCTCTTGAGCCTCTTCATCACCCTCTTAAGCCTCTGCATCCCTATTTTGAGCCTCTGCATCCCTATCTTGAGCCTCTGCATCACTTTCTTAAGCCTCAGCATCCCTTTCTTGAGCCTCTGCATCCCTCTCTTGAACTCCTACATCTTCACATGAGCCTCTGCATCCCTCTCTTCAGCCTTTGCATCACTCTCTTAAGCCTCTGCAACCCTCTCTTGAGCCTCTGCATCACTCTCTTGAGCCTCTGCATCACTCTCTTGATCCTCTGCATCACTCTCTTGAGCCTCTGCATCACTCTCTTAATCCTCTGCATCACTCTCTTGAGCCTCTGCATCACTCTCTTTTGCCTCTGCATCACTCTTTTAAGCCTCTGCATCCCTCTCTTGATCCTCTGCATCACTCTCTTGAGCCCTTGCATCATTCTCTTGAGCCTCTGCATTACTCTCCTGAGCCTATGCATCACTCTCTTAAGCCTCTGCATCTCTCTCTTCAGCCTCGGCATCACTCTCTTTAGCTTCTGCATCCCTCTTTGAAGTCTCAGCATCCCTCTCTTGAGCATCTGCAGCAGTCTCGTGAGCCTCTGCATCATTCTCTTGAGCCTCTGCATCCCTCTCTTAGGCCTCTGCATCACTCTCTTGAGCCTCTGCATCCCTCTCTTTAGCCTTTGCATCACTCTCTTAAGCCTCCGCATCCCTCTCTTGAGCCCCTGCATCCCTCTCTTGAGCCTCTGCATCCCTCATTTAAGCCTCTGCATCACTCTCTTCAGCCTCTGCATCACTCTCTTCAGCCTCTGCATCCCCTCTCATAAGCCTCTGCATCCCCTCGCATAAGCCTCTGCATCACTCTCCTAAGCCTCTGCCTCACTCTCTTGAGCTTCTGCATCACTCTCTTTAGCCTCTACGTCCCTCACTTGAGCCTCTGCTTCACTCTCGTCAGCCTCTGCATCACTCTCTTGAGCCTCTGCATAACTCTCTTGAGTCTTTGCATCCCTCTCTTGAGCTTCTGCATCCCTCTCTTGAGCCTCTGCAACACTCTCTTCAGCCTCTGCATCACTCCTTCAATCCTCTGATTCCCTTTCTTGAGCCTCTGCATCACTCTTTCGATCCTATGCATCATTCTCTTCATCCTCTGCATCCCTCTCTTGAGCATCTGCATCACTTTCTTGGGCCCCTGCATCCCTCATGAGCCTCTGCGTCACTCTCTTGAGCCTCTTCATCACCCTCTTAAGCCTCTGCATCCCTATTTTGAGCCTCTGCATCCCTATTTTGAGCCTCTGCATCCCTATTTTGAGCCTCTGCAACACTCTCTTCAGCCTCTGCATCACTCCCTTAATCCTCTGATTCCCTTTCTTGAGCCTCTGCATCACTCGTTCGAGCCTATGCATCATTCTCTTCATCCTCTGCATCCCTCTCTTGAGCATCTGCATCACTTTCTTGGGCCCCTGCATCCCTCTCATGAGCCTCTGCGTCACTCTCTTTAGCCTCTGCTTCACTCTCGTAAGCCTCTGCATCACTCTCTTGAGCCTCTGCATAACTCTCTTGAGCCTCTGCATCACTCTCTTGAGCCTCTGCATCCCTCTCTTCAGCCTCTGCAACACCCTCTTCAGCCTCTGCATCACTATCTTAAACCTCTGAATCCCTCTCTTGAGCCTCTGAATCCCTCTCTTGATGCTCTGCATCCTCTCTTGAGCCTCTGCATCCCTCTCTTGAGCCTTTGCATCACTCTCTTAAGCCTCTGCATCCCTCTCATGATCCTCTGCATCACTCTCAAGAGCCTCTTGCATCATTCTCTTGAACCTCTGCATCACTCTCTTAATCCTCTGCATCACTCTCTTGAGCCTATCTTTCTCAATATCTTGAGAAAGATATTGAAAAGGGAAGAAGTTCTGTTTTTATTGCATATATCGACGTTTCAGCAGGATTAGAGCGGTTTTACGTGTACATCTTCCATCGGTAATATAAACGGAAAATCAAGAACATTTTAGTTAATTCTAATGAAAACACATTGTTTTTTTATCATTTGTATTGGAAACAACATTGTCATATGTCTTTTCTTGGATCTAAATAATACGAAACCTCGCTCTATGATTTGAAGGTAAAATTCTCAAATATGGTAAAATAGTGACTTTTTCACGTTAATCATGTAGTTTGATATTACGCAAATATATTCAATTTTACCAATATTTCGAAACTATTTCATGTAGTTTCACGATATGTGATTTGGCCTTCAAATCTCAGAATTTCGCATAATATTGCATTTTAAGCAAGTTTTCCTGCATTTTGTTTCGTACGAAAAATCATCGAATTTAGCAATATTTTGACGTTTATCATCCCCTTTTCCTTAACGCGATTTAAACAAAATATCATCGAATTAGGCAATATTTTGCCGTTTTTCCACTTTTTTGTGAGATTTCAGTTTATGGGTATTAATTCATTATATATCGATAAAATAATGCAAACACATAATTGATTAGATAATAACCTTAAATACTTCATTTTCAATCAACTATTTGTTTCTCGTTAAAATACTGAGTAAGATATTGAAAAGGGGATAAGTTCTGTTATTTATTGCATATATCGACGTTTCAGCCGGAATAGAGCGGTTTTCGTGTACATCTTCCATCGGTAATATAAACGGAAAATCAGGAACATTTTAGATAATTCTAATGAAAACACATTGATTTTTATCATTTGTATTGGAAACAACATTGTCATATGTCTTTTTTTGGATCGAAATAATACGAAACCTCGCTCTATGATTTGAAGTTAAAATCCTCAAATATGGTTAAATAGTGACTTTTTTCACGTTTTTCATGTAGTTTGAAATTACGTAAATATATTCATTTTATCAATATTTCGATACTATTTCATGTAGTATCACGATATGTGATTTGGCCTTCAAATCTCAGAATTTCGCATAATATTGCATTTTAAGCAAGTTTTCGTGCATTTTGTTTCGTACGAAAAATCATCGAATTTAGCAATATTTTGACGTTTATCATCCCCTTTTCCTTTACGTGATTTAAACAAAATATCATCGAATTAGGCAATATTTTGCCGTTTTTCCACGTTTTTGTGAATTTTCTGTTTATTAGTATTAATTCATTATATATACGATAAAAATGATGCAAACACATTATTAATTAGATAATGACTTTAAATACTTCATTTTCAATCAACTATTTGTTTCTCGTTAAAATACTGAGAAAGATATTGAAAAGGGAAGAAGTTCTGTTTTTATTGCATATATCGACGTTTCAGCCGGAATAGAGCGGTTTTCGTGTACATCTTCCATCGGTAATATAAACGGAAAATCAGGAACATTTTAGATAATTCTAATGAAAACACATTGAATTTTATGATTTGTATTGGAAACAACATTGTCATATGTCTTTTCTTGGATCGAAATAATACGAAACCTCGCTCTATGATTTGAAGTTAAAAACCTCAAATATGGTTATATAGTGACTTTTTTCACGTTTTTCATGTAGTTTGATATTACGTAAATATATTCATTTTTATCAATATTTCGATACTATTTCATGTAGTATCACGAAATGTGATTTGGCCTTCAAATCTCAGAATTTCGCATAATATTGCATTTTAAGCAAGTTTTCTTGCATTTTGTTTCGTTCGAAAAATCATCGAATTTAGCAATATTTTGACGTTTATCATCCCCTTTTAATTTATGTGATTTAAAAAAAATATCATCGAATTAGGCAATATTTTGCCGTTTTTCCACGTTTTTGTGAATTTTCAGTTTATTGGTATTAATTCATTATATATACGATAAAAATGATGCAAACACATAATTGATTAGATAATGACTTTAAATACTTCATTTTCAATCAACTATTTGTTTCTCGTTAAAATACTGAGAAAGATATTGAAAAGGGAAGAAGTTCTGTTTTTATTGCATATATCGACGTTTCAGCAGGATTAGAGCGGTTTTACGTGTACATCTTCCATCGGTAATATAAACGGAAAATCAAGAACATTTTAGTTAATTCTAATGAAAACACATTGTTTTTTTATCATTTGTATTGGAAACAACATTGTCATATATCTTTTCTTGGATCTAAATAATACGAAACCTCGCTCTATGATTTGAAGGTAAAATTCTCAAATATGGTAAAATAGTGACTTTTTCACGTTAATCATGTAGTTTGATATTACGCAAATATATTCAATTTTACCAATATTTCGAAACTATTTCATGTAGTTTCACGATATGTGATTTGGCCTTCAAATCTCAGAATTTCGCATAATATTGCATTTTAAGCAAGTTTTCCTGCATTTTGTTTCGTACGAAAAATCATCGAATTTAGCAATATTTTGACGTTTATCATCCCCTTTTCCTTTACGCGATTTAAACAAAATATCATCGAATTAGGCAATATTTTGCCGTTTTTCCACGTTTTTGTGAGATTTCAGTTTATGGGTATTAATTCATTATATATACGATAAAAATAATGCAAACACATAATTGATTAGATAATAACCTTAAATACTTCATTTTCAATCAACTATTTGTTTCTCGTTAAAATACTGAGAAAGATATTGAAAAGGGGATAAGTTCTGTTTTTTATTGCATATATCGACGTTTCAGCCGGAATAGAGCGGTTTTCGTGTACATCTTCCATCGGTAATATAAACGGAAAATCAGGAACATTTTAGATAATTCTAATGAAAACACATTGATTTTTATCATTTGTATTGGAAACAAATTGTCATATGTCTTTTCTTGGATCGAAATAATACGAACCTCGCTCTATGATTTGAAGTTAAAATCCTCAAATATGGTTAAATAGTGACTTTTTTCACGTTAATCATGTAGTTTGAAATTACGTAAATATACTCATTTTTCAATATTTCGATACTATTTCATGTAGTATCACGATATGTGATTTGGCCTTCAAATCTCAGAATTTCGCATAATATTGCATTTTAAGCAAGTTTTCGTGGATTTTGTTTCGTACGAAAAATCATCGAATTTAGCAATATTTTGACGTTTATCATCCCCTTTTCCTTTACGTGATTTAAACAAAATATCATCGAATTAGGCAATATTTTGCCGTTTTTCCACGTTTTTGTGAATTTTCTGTTTATTAGTATTAATTCATTATATATACGATAAAAATGATGCAAACACATAATTGATTAGATAATGACTTTAAATACTTCATTTTCAATCAACTATTTGTTTCTCGTTAAAATACTGAGAAAGATATTGAAAAGGGAAGAAGTTCTGTTTTTATTGCATATATCGACGTTTCAGCTGGAATAGAGCGGTTTTCGTGTACATCTTCCATCGGTAATATAAACGGAAAATCAGGAACATTTTAGATAATTCTAATGAAAACACATTGATTTTTATGATTTGTATTGGAAACAACATTGTCATATGTCTTTTCTTGGATCGAAATAATACGAAACCTCGCTCTATGATTTGAAGTTAAAATCCTCAAATATGGTTAAATAGTGACTTTTTTCACGTTTTTCATGTAGTTTGTTATTACGTAAATATATTCATTTTTATCAATATTTCGATACTATTTCATGTAGTATCACGATTATGTGATTTGGCCTTCAAATCTCAGAATTTCGCATAATATTGCATTTTAAGCAAGTTTTCTTGCATTTTGTTTCGTTCGAAAAATCATCGAATTTAGCAATATTTTGACGTTTATCATCCCCTTTTAATTTACGTGATTTAAACAAAATATCGTCGAATTAGGCAATATTTTCCGTTTTTCCACGTTTTTGTGAGATTTCAGTTCATGGGTATTAATTCATTATATATACAATAAAAATAATGCAAACACATAATTGATTAGATAATACCTTAAATACTTCATTTTCAATAAACTATTTGTTTCTCGTTAAAATACTGAGTAAGATATTGAAAAGGGGAGAAGTTCTGTTTTTATTGCATATATCGACGTTTCAGCGCGGAATAGAGCGGTTTTCGTGTGCATCTTCCATCGGTAATATAAACGGAAAATCAGGAACATTTTAGATAATTCTAATGAAAACACATTGATTTTTATCATTTGTATTGGAAACAACATTGTCATATGTCTTTTCTTGGATCGAAATAATACGAAACCTCGCTCTATGATTTGAAGTTAAAATCCTCAAATATGGTTAAATAGTGACTTTTTTCACGTTTTTCATGTAGTTTGATATTACGTAAATATATTCATTTTTATCAATATTTCGATACTATTTCATGTAGTTTCACGAATATGTGATTTGGCCTTCAAATCTCAGAATTTCGCATAATATTGCATTTTAAGCAAGTTTTCCTGCATTTTGTTTCGTACGAAAAATCATCGAATTTAGCAATATTTTGACGTTTGTCATCCCCTTTTCCTTTACGCGATTTAAACAAAATATCATCGAATTAGGCAATATTTTACCGTTTTTCCACGTTTTTGTGAGATTTCAGTTTATGGGTATTAATTCATTATATATACGATAAAAATAATGCAAACACATAATTGATTAGATAATAACCTTAAATACTTCATTTTCAATCAACTATTTGTTTCTCGTTAAAATACTGAGTAAGATATTGAAAAGGGGATAAGTTCTGTTTTTTATTGCATATATCGACGTTTCAGCCGGAATAGAGCGGTTTTCGTGTACATCTTCCATCGGTAATATAAACGGAAAATCAGGAACATTTTAGATAATTCTAATGAAAACACATTGATTTTTATCATTTGTATTGGAAACAACATTGTCATATGTCTTTTCTTGGATCGAAATAATACGAAACCTCGCTCTATGATTTGAAGTTAAAATCCTCAAATATGGTTAAATAGTGACTTTTTTCACGTTTTTCATGTAGTTTGAAATTACGTAAATATATTCATTTTTATCAATATTTCGATACTATTTCATGTAGTATCACGATATGTGATTTGGCCTTCAAATCTCAGAATTTCGCATAATATTGCATTTTAAGCAAGTTTTCGTGCATTTTGTTTCGTACGAAAAATCATCGAATTTAGCAATATTTTGACGTTTATCATCCCCTTTTCCTTTACGTGATTTAAACAAAATATCATCGAATTAGGCAATATTTTGCCGTTTTTCCACGTTTTTGTGAATTTTCTGTTTATTAGTATTAATTCATTATATATACGATAAAAATGATGCAAACACATAATTAATTAGATAATGACTTTAAATACTTCATTTTCAATCAACTATTTGTTTCTCGTTAAAATACTGAGAAAGATATTGAAAAGGGAAGAAGTTCTGTTTTTATTGCATATATCGACGTTTCAGCCGGAATAGAGCGGTTTTCGTGTACATCTTCCATCGGTAATATAAACGGAAAATCAGGAACATTTTATATAATTCTAATGAAAACACATTGAATTTTATGATTTGTATTGGAAACAACATTGTCATATGTCTTTTCTTGGATCGAAATAATACGAAACCTCGCTCTATGATTTGAAGTTAAAATCCTCAAATATGGTTATATAGTGACTTTTTTCACGTTTTTCATGTAGTTTGATATTACGTAAATATATTCATTTTTATCAATATTTCGATACTATTTCATGTAGTATCACGAAATGTGATTTGGCCTTCAAATCTCAGAATTTCGCATAATATTGCATTTTAAGCAAGTTTTCTTGCATTTTGTTTCGTTCGAAAAATCATCGAATTTAGCAATATTTTGACGTTTATCATCCCCTTTTAATTTATGTGATTTAAAAAAAATATATCGAATTAGGCAATATTTTGCCGTTTTTCCACGTTTTTGTGAATTTTCAGTTTATTGGTATTAATTCATTATATTACGATAAAAATGATGCAAACACATAATTGATTAGATAATGACTTTAAATACTTCATTTTCAATCAACTATTTGTTTCTCGTTAAAATACTGAGAAAGATATTGAAAAGGGAAGAAGTTCTGTTTTTATTGCATATATCGACGTTTCAGCAGGATTAGAGCGGTTTTACGTGTACATCTTCCATCGGTAATATAAACGGAAAATCAAGAACATTTTAGTTAATTCTAATGAAAACACATTGTTTTTTTATCATTTGTATTGGAAACAACATTGTCATATATCTTTTCTTGGATCTAAATAATACGAAACCTCGCTCTATGATTTGAAGGTAAAATTCTCAAATATGGTAAAATAGTGACTTTTTCACGTTAATCATGTAGTTTGATATTACGCAAATATATTCAATTTTACCAATATTTCGAAACTATTTCATGTAGTTTCACGATATGTGATTTGGCCTTCAAATCTCAGAATTTCGCATAATATTGCATTTTAAGCAAGTTTTCCTGCATTTTGTTTCGTACGAAAAATCATCGAATTTAGCAATATTTTGACGTTTATCATCCCCTTTTCCTTTACGCGATTTAAACAAAATATCATCGAATTAGGCAATATTTTGCCGTTTTTCCACGTTTTTGTGAGATTTCAGTTTATGGGTATTAATTCATTATATATACGATAAAAATAATGCAAACACATAATTGATTAGATAATAACCTTAAATACTTCATTTTCAATCAACTATTTGTTTCTCGTTAAAATACTGAGTAAGATATTGAAAAGGGGATAAGTTCTGTTTTTTATTGCATATATCGACGTTTCAGCCGGAATAGAGCGGTTTTCGTGTACATCTTCCATCGGTAATATAAACGGAAAATCAGGAACATTTTAGATAATTCTAATGAAAACACATTGATTTTTATCATTTGTATTGGAAACAACATTGTCATATGTCTTTTCTTGGATCGAAATAATACGAAACCTCGCTCTATGATTTGAAGTTAAAATCCTCAAATATGGTTAAATAGTGACTTTTTTCACGTTTTTCATGTAGTTTGAAATTACGTAAATATATTCATTTTTATCAATATTTCGATACTATTTCATGTAGTATCACGATATGTGATTTGGCCTTCAAATCTCAGAATTTCGCATAATATTGCATTTTAAGCAAGTTTTCGTGCATTTTGTTTCGTACGAAAAATCATCGAATTTAGCAATATTTTGACGTTTATCATCCCTTTTCCTTTACGTGATTTAAACAAAATATCATCGAATTAGGCAATATTTTGCCGTTTTTCCACGTTTTTGTGAATTTTCTGTTTATTAGTATTAATTCATTATATATACGATAAAAATGATGCAAACACATAATTAATTAGATAATGACTTTAAATACTTCATTTTCAATCAACTATTTGTTTCTCGTTAAAATACTGAGAAAGATATTGAAAAGGGAAGAAGTTCTGTTTTTATTGCATATATCGACGTTTCAGCGGAATAGAGCGGTTTTCGTGTACATCTTCCATCGGTAATATAAACGGAAAATCAGGAACATTTTAGATAATTCTAATGAAAACACATTGAATTTTATGATTTGTATTGGAAACAACATTGTCATATGTCTTTTCTTGGATCGAAATAATACGAAACCTCGCTCTATGATTTGAAGTTAAAATCCTCAAATATGGTTATATAGTGACTTTTTTCACGTTTTCATGTAGTTTGATATTACGTAAATATATTCATTTTTATCAATATTTCGATACTATTTCATGTAGTATCACGAAATGTGATTTGGCCTTCAAATCTCAGAATTTCGCATAATATTGCATTTTAAGCAAGTTTTCTTGCATTTTGTTTCGTTCGAAAAATCATCGAATTTAGCAATATTTTGACGTTTATCATCCCCTTTTAATTTATGTGATTTAAAAAAATATCATCGAATTAGGCAATATTTTGCCGTTTTTCCACGTTTTTGTGAATTTTCAGTTTATTGGTATTAATTCATTATATATACGATAAAAATGATGCAAACACATAATTGATTAGATAATGACTTTAAATACTTCATTTTCAATCAACTATTTGTTTCTCGTTAAAATACTGAGAAAGATATTGAAAAGGGAAGAAGTTCTGTTTTTATTGCATATATCGACGTTTCAGCAGGATTAGAGCGGTTTTACGTGTACATCTTCCATCGGTAATATAAACGGAAAATCAAGAACATTTTAGTTAATTCTAATGAAAACACATTGTTTTTTTATCATTTGTATTGGAAACAACATTGTCATATATCTTTTCTTGGATCTAAATAATACGAAACCTCGCTCTATGATTTGAAGGTAAAATCTCAAATATGGTAAAATAGTGACTTTTTCACGTTAATCATGTAGTTTGATATTACGCAAATATATTCAATTTTACCAATATTTCGAAACTATTTCATGTAGTTTCACGATATGTGATTTGGCCTTCAAATCTCAGAATTTCGCATAATATTGCATTTTAAGCAAGTTTTCCTGCATTTTGTTTCGTACGAAAAATCATCGAATTTAGCAATATTTTGACGTTTATCATCCCCTTTTCCTTTACGCGATTTAAACAAAATATCATCGAATTAGGCAATATTTTGCCGTTTTTCCACGTTTTTGTGAGATTTCAGTTTATGGGTATTAATTCATTATATATACGATAAAAATAATGCAAACACATAATTGATTAGATAATAACCTTAAATACTTCATTTTCAATCAACTATTTGTTTCTCGTTAAAATACTGAGTAAGATATTGAAAAGGGGATAAGTTCTGTTTTTTATTGCATATATCGACGTTTCAGCCGGAATAGAGCGGTTTTCGTGTACATCTTCCATCGGTAATATAAACGGAAAATCAGGAACATTTTAGATAATTCTAATGAAAACACATTGATTTTTATCATTTGTATTGGAAACAACATTGTCATATGTCTTTTCTTGGATCGAAATAATACGAAACCTCGCTCTATGATTTGAAGTTAAAATCCTCAAATATGGTTAAATAGTGACTTTTTTCACGTTTTTCATGTAGTTTGAAATTACGTAAATATATTCATTTTTATCAATATTTCGATACTATTTCATGTAGTATCACGATATGTGATTTGGCCTTCAAATCTCAGAATTTCGCATAATATTGCATTTTAAGCAAGTTTTCGTGCATTTTGTTTCGTACGAAAAATCATCGAATTTAGCAATATTTTGACGTTTATCATCCCCTTTTCCTTTACGTGATTTAAACAAAATATCATCGAATTAGGCAATATTTTGCCGTTTTTCCACGTTTTTGTGAAATTTCTGTTTATTAGTAATAATTCATTATATATACGATAAAAATGATGCAAACACATAATTGATTAGATAATGACTTTAAATACTTCATTTTCAATCAACTATTTTTTCTCGTTAAAATACTGAGAAAGATATTGAAAAGGGAAGAAGTTCTGTTTTTATTGCATATATCGACGTTTCAGCTGGAATAGAGCGGTTTTCGTGTACATCTTCCATCGGTAATATAAACGGAAAATCAGGAACATTTTAGATAATTCTAATGAAAACACATTGATTTTTATCATTTGTATTGGAAACAACATTGTCATATGTCTTTTCTTGGATCGAAATAATACGAACCTCGCTCTATGATTTGAAGTTAAAATCCTCAAATATGGTTATATAGTGACTTTTTTCACGTTTTTCATGTAGTTTGATATTACGTAAATATATTCATTTTATCAATATTTCGATACTATTTCATGTAGTATCACGAAATGTGATTTGGCCTTCAAATCTCAGAATTTCGCATAATATTGCATTTTAAGCAAGTTTTCTTGCATTTTGTTTCGTTCGAAAAATCATCGAATTTAGCAATATTTTGACGTTTATCATCCCCTTTTAATTTATGTGATTTAAAAAAAATATCATCGAATTAGGCAATATTTTGCCGTTTTTCCACGTTTTTGTGAATTTTCAGTTTATTGGTATTAATTCATTATATATACGATAAAAATGATGCAAACACATAATTGATTAGATAATGACTTTAAATACTTCATTTTCAATCAACTATTTGTTTCTCGTTAAAATACTGAGAAAGATATTGAAAAGGGAAGAAGTTCTGTTTTTATTGCATATATCGACGTTTCAGCAGGATTAGAGCGGTTTTACGTGTACATCTTCCATCGGTAATATAAACGGAAAATCAAGAACATTTTAGTTAATTCTAATGAAAACACATTGTTTTTTTATCATTTGTATTGGAAAGAACATTGTCATATGTCTTTTCTTGGATCTAAATAATACGAAACCTCGCTCTATGATTTGAAGGTAAAATCCTCAAATATGGTAAAATAGTAACTTTTTCACGTTAATCATGTAGTTTGATATTACGCAAATATATTCATTTTTACCAATATTTCGATACTATTTCATGTAGTTTCACGATATGTGATTTGGCCTTCAAATCTCAGAATTTCGCATAATATTGCATTTTAAGCAAGTTTTCCTGCATTTTGTTTCGTACGAAAAATCATCGAATTTAGCAATATTTTGACGTTTATCATCCCCTTTTCCTTTACGCGATTTAAACAAAATATCATCGAATTAGGCAATATTTTGCCGTTTTTCCACGTTTTTGTGAGATTTCAGTTTATGGGTATTAATTCATTATATATACGATAAAAATAATGCAAACACATAATTGATTAGATAATAACCTTAAATACTTCATTTTCAATCAACTATTTGTTTCTCGTTAAAATACTGAGTAAGATATTGAAAAGGGGATAAGTTCTGTTTTTTATTGCATATATCGACGTTTCAGCCGGAATAGAGCGGTTTTCGTGTACATCTTCCATCGGTAATATAAACGGAAAATCAGGAACATTTTAGATAATTCTAATGAAAACACATTGATTTTTATCATTTGTATTGGAAACAACATTGTCATATGTCTTTTCTTGGATCGAAATAATACGAAACCTCGCTCTATGATTTGAAGTTAAAATCCTCAAATATGGTTAAATAGTGACTTTTTTCACGTTTTTCATGTAGTTTGAAATTACGTAAATATATTCATTTTTATCAATATTTCGATACTATTTCATGTAGTATCACGATATGTGATTTGGCCTTCAAATCTCAGAATTTCGCATAATATTGCATTTTAAGCAAGTTTTCGTGCATTTTGTTTCGTACGAAAAATCATCGAATTTAGCAATATTTTGACGTTTATCATCCCCTTTCCTTTACGTGATTTAAACAAAATATCATCGAATTAGGCAATATTTTGCCGTTTTTCCACGTTTTTGTGAATTTTCTGTTTATTAGTATTAATTCATTATATATACGATAAAAATGATGCAAACACATAATTGATTAGATAATGACTTTAAATACTTCATTTTCAATCAACTATTTGTTTCTCG